>NC_092335.1:596057000-596364000 GCF_046630445.1 Rutidosis leptorrhynchoides
TTCTGCGGCCTTGTCCATTCGTGTTCTCCTGGTTCGGGCAATTTCTAATAATGTGGCCCGGTTTTCCATATTTATAACAAACTACATTGTCATAACTTGCTCCGACACTACTTGCTCCGCCATTACTCGTTCCGACACCATTTGTTCCTTTCGTTCTATTAACCCCTGGTCCGTAGACCTCACACTTCACCGCGCTATGACCATTTCTTTTACACTTGTTGCAAAATTTGGTGCAGAAACCCGAGTGATACTTTTCACACCTTTGGCATAGCTGCTTCTGATTGTTGTTGTTGTTGCGGTTATTATTGTTGTTGGGATGATTGTTGTAGTTGCTGTTATTGTTGTTGTTGTTGGGCCGTTTGTTGTAGTTGCGATTGATGTTGCGATTGTTGGAATAATTGTTGCGATTATTGTTGTAATTGCTGTTGTTGTTGTATTGGTGATTCTTATCACCGTTTTCCTCCCACTTTCTTTTGACTTGCTTCACATTGGCCTCTTCAGCAGTCTGTTCTTTAATTCTTTCTTCAATCTGGTTCACTAGTTTGTGAGCCATTCTACATGCCTGTTGTATGGAGGCGGGCTCGTGTGAACTTATATCTTCTTGGATTCTTTCCGGTAATCCTTTCACAAACGCGTCGATCTTCTCTTCCTCATCTTCGAATGCTCCCGGACACAATAGGCACAATTCTGTGAATAGTCTTTCGTACGTGGTAATATCAAATCCTTGGGTTCGTAACCCTCTAAGTTCTGTCTTGAGCTTATTGACCTCGGTTCTGGGACGGTACTTCTCGTTCATCAAGTGCTTGAATGCTGACCACGGTAGAGCGTACGCATCGTCTTGTCCCACTTGCTCTAGATAGGTATTCCACCATGTTAACGCAGAACCTGTGAAGGTATGCGTAGCGTACTTCACTTTGTCCTCTTCAGTACACTTACTTATGGCAAACACCGATTCGACCTTCTCGGTCCACCGTTTCAATCCGATCGGTCCTTCGGTTCCATCAAATTCCAAAGGTTTGCAGGCAGTGAATTCTTTGTAGGTGCATCCTACACGATTTCCTGTACTGCTAGATCCAAGGTTATTGTTGGTATGTAGCGCAGCCTGTACTGCGGCTATGTTTGAAGCTAGAAAAGTACGGAATTCCTCTTCATTCATATTCACGGTGTGTCGAGTAGTCGGTGCCATTTCCTTCAAAATAGTCAAATGGAACAAGTTAATCATACAGAATATTAAGAGTAGTTAATAGTATTTCGTAGCATAATATGAACTCATTTATAAAAGCTTTTTCTTCATATTAGCGTTTTATAAGTTTAAATTTGGGTAGTACCTACCCGTTAAGTTCATACTTAGTAGCTAATATACAATTCAACTACTACAATTCTATATGAAAAACTGATTATAATAATATTTCGCGTTCAAACTTTTACACAATATTTCACAAACTTACAATACCGCTTATTTTACATATAGCATGAAATATAGCACACAATAAATTTGATACAAGATGGTTGTGAAGATAATTCTAGCTAGTACACAAGTCGTTCAGCAAAGGCAATAAAGACACGTAATTCATACATCCAGAAACAAGTCATGCATTCTGGTTTTACTAGGATTACTTCCCATCCTTGGTCTTGTGGAACATAACCGTTATGGCCGTTGATAAGACAGCGTGTTGTAACGTCGTCAAAGGAACGAGGGTTACGTAATGTCCAACAGTCCTGTAACAATCTAAAAACCTCATTTCTTACCCCAATTACCGACTCCGTCACTTGTGGGAACGTTTTGTTTAATAGTTGTAGCCCGATGTTCTTGTTCTCACTTTGGTGAGAAGCGAACATTACTAATCCGTAAGCATAACATGCTTCTTTATGTTGCATGTTAGCCGCTTTTTCTAAATCACGAAGTCCAATATTCGGATATATTGAGTCAAAATAATTTCTTAACCCATTGCGTAAAATAGCATTTGGGTTCCCCGCAATATATGCGTCAAAGTAAACACATCGTAACTTATGGATTTCCCAATGTGATATCCCCCATCTTTCGAATGAAAGCCTTTTATAAACCAAGGCATTCTTAGAACGTTCTTCGAATGTCTTACAAACTGATCTCGCCTTAAATAGTTGTGCCGAAGAATTCTGACCGACTCTAGACAAGATTTCATCAATCATGTCTCCGGGTAGGTCTCTTAAAATATTGGGTTGTCTATCCATTTTGTGTTTTTATACTGTAAAATAGACAAGAGTTAGATTCATAAAAAAAAATACTTATTAATACAAGCAATTTTTACATATATCATAAAGCATAAGCACACTATATTACATATATTACACCACACGAATACAACTATCTTATTCCGACTCGCTTGTTTCTTCTTCTTCGGTTTTGGTTCGTTTTGCCAAGTGTCTAGGGATATATGATGTTCCCCTAATACGAGCCGTCGTTTTCCACATTGGTTTAGAAAAACCTGGTGGTTTAGAGGTTCCCGGGTCATTGTTACAACTTAAGGACTTCGGGGGTTGACGATACATATAAAGTTCATCGGGGTTGGAATTAGATTTCTCTATTTTTATGCCCTTTCCCTTATTATTTTCTTTTGCCTTTTTAAATTCAGTTGGGGTAATTTCTATAACATCATCGGAATTCTCGTCGGAATCCGATTCATTGGAGAATTGGTAATCCTCCCAATATTTTGCTTCCTTGGCGGAAACACCATTGACCATAATTAACCTTGGTCGGTTGGTTGAGGATTTTCTTTTACTTAACCGTTTTATTATTTCCCCCACCGATTCTATTTCTTCATCCGGTTCCGATTTTTCTTCCGGTTCCGATTCTTCTTCTGGTTCCGACTCTTCTTCCGGTTCCTCTTCGGGAACTTGTGAATCAGTCCACGAATCATTCCAATTTACATTTAACTCTTCATTATTATTAGGTGAGTCAATGGGACTTGTTCTAGAGGTAGACATCTATCACATAATATCAAACGCGTTAAGAGATTAATATATCACATAATATTCACATGTTAAAAATATATAGTTTCCAACAAAATTTGTTAAGCAATCATTTTTTAAGTAAACACGGTCGAATTCCAGACTCACTAATGCATCCTAACAAACCTGATAAGACACACTAATGCAAAATTCTGGTTCTCTAAGACCAACGCTCGGATACCAACTGAAATGTCCCGTTCTTATTGATTAATAACGTTCCATATTAATTGATTTCGTTGCGAGGTTTTGACCTCTATATGAGACGTTTTTCAAAGACTGCATTCATTTTAAAACAAACCATAACCTTTATTTCATCAATAAAGGTTTAAAAAGCTTTACGTAGATTATCAAATAATGATAATCTAAAATATCCTGTTTACACACGACCATTACATAATGGTTTAAAATACAAATATGTTACAACAAAATAAGTTTCTTGAATGCAGTTTTTACACAATATCATACAAGCATGGACTCCAAATCTCGTCCTTATTTAAGTATGCGATAGCGGAAGCTCTTAATAATCACCTGAGAATAAACATGCTTAAAACGTCAACAAAATTGTTGGTGAGTTATAGGTTTAACATATATATATCAAATCATAATAATAGACCACAAGATTTCATATTTCAATACACATCCCATACATAGAGATAAAAATCATTCATATGGTGAACACCTGGTAACTGACATTAACAAGATGCATATTTAAGAATATCCTCATCATTCCGGGACACCCTTCGGATATGATATAAATTTCGAAGTGCTAAAGCATCTGGTACTTTGGATGGGGTTTGTTAGGCCCAATAGATCTATCTTTAGGATTCGCGTCAATTAGGGTGTTTGTTCCCTAATTCTTAGATTACCAGACTTAATAAAAAGGGGCATATTCGATTTCGATAATTCAACCATAGAATGTAGTTTCACGTACTTGTGTCTATTTTGTAAATCATTTATAAAACCTGCATGTATTCTCATCCCAAAAATATTAGATTTTAAAAGTGGGACTATAACTCACTTTCACAGATTTTTACTTCGTCGGAAAGTAAGACTTGGCCACTGGTTGATTCACGAACCTATAACAATATATACATATATATCAAAGTATGTTCAAAATATATTTACAACACTTTTAATATATTTTGATGTTTTAAGTTTATTAAGTCGGCTGTCCTCGTTAGTAACCTACAACTAGTTGTCCACAGTTAGATGTACAGAAATAAATCGATAAATATTATCTTGAATCAATCCACGACCCAGTGTATACGTATCTCAGTATTGATCACAACTCAAACTATATATATTTTGGAATCAATCTCAACCCTGTATAGCTAACTCCAACATTCACATATAGAGTGTCTATGGTTGTTCCAAAATATATATAGATGTGTCGACATGATAGGTCGAAACATTGTATACGTGTCTATGGTATCTCAAGATTACATAATATACAATACAAGTTGATTAAGTTATGGTTGGAATAGATTTGTTACCAATTTTTACGTAGCTAAAATGAGAAAAATTATCCAATCTTGTTTTACCCATAACTTCTTCATTTTAAATCCATTTTGAGTGAATCAAATTACTATGGTTTCATATTGAACTATATTTTATGAATATAAACAGAAAAAGTATAGGTTTATAGTCGGAAAAATAAGTTACAAGTCATTTTTGTAAAGGTAGTCATTTTAGTCGAAAGAACGACGTCTAGATGACCATTTTAGAAAACATACTTCCACTTTGAGTTTAACCATAATTTTTCGATATAGTTTCATGTTTATAATAAAAATCATTTTCTCAGAATAACAACTTTTAAATCAAAGTTTATCATAGTTTTTAATTAACTAACCCAAAACAGCTCGCGGTGTTACTACGACGGCGTAAATCCGGTTTTACGGTGTTTTTCGTGTTTCCAGGTTTTAAATCATTAAGTTAGAATATCATATAGATATAGAACATGTGTTTAGTTGATTTTAAAAGTCAAGTTAGAAGGATTAACTTTTGTTTGCGAACAAGTTTAGAATTAACTAAACTATCTTCTAGTGATTACAAGTTTAAACCTTCGAATAAGATAGCTTTATATTTATGAATCGAATGATGTTATGAACATCATTACTACCTTAAGTTCCTTGAATAAACCTACTGGAAAAGAGAAAAATGGATCTAGCTTCAACGGATCCTTGGATGGCTCGAAGTTCTTGAAGCAGAATCATGACACGAAAACAAGTTCAAGTAAGATCATCACTTAAAATAAGATTGTTATAGTTATAGAAATTGAAACAAAGTTTGAATATGATTATTACCTTGTATTAGAATGATAACCTACTGTAAGAAACAAAGATTTCTTGAGGTTGGATGATCACCTTACAAGATTGGAAGTGAGCTAGCAAACTTGAAAGTATTCTTGATTTTATGTAACTAGAACTTGTAGAATATATGAAGAACACTTAGAACTTGAAGATAGAACTTGAGAGAGATTAATTAGATGAAGAAAATTGAAGAATGAAAGTGTTTGTAGGTGTTTTTGGTCGTTGGTGTATGGATTAGATATAAAGGATATGAAATTTTGTTTTCATGTAAATAAGTCGTGAATGATTACTCATATTTTTGTAATTTTATGAGATATTTCATGCTAGTTGCCAAATGATGATTCCCACATGTGTTAGGTGACTCACATGGGCTGCTAAGAGCTGATCATTGGAGTGTATATACCAATAGTACATACATCTAAAAGCTGTGTATTGTACGAGTACGAATACGGGTGCATACGAGTAGAATTGTTGATGAAACTGAACGAGGATGTAATTGTAAGCATTTTTGTTAAGTAGAAGTATTTTGATAAGTTTATTGAAGTCTTTCAAAAGTGTATAAATACATATTAAAACACTACATGTATATACATTTTAACTGAGTCGTTAAGTCGTCGTTAGTCGTTACATGTAAGTGTTGTTTTGAAACCTTTAGGTTAACGATCTTGTTAAATGTTGTTAACCCAATGTTTATAATATCAAATGAGATTTTAAATTATTATATTATCATGATATTATCATGTATGAATATCTCTTAATATGATATATATACATTAAATGTCTTTACAACGATAATCGTTACATATATGTCTCGTTTAAAAATCATTAAGTTAGTAGTCTTGTTTTTACATATGTAGTTCATTGTTAATATACTTAATGATATGTTTACTTATCATAGTATCATGTTAACTATATATATATATCCATATATATGTCATCATATAGTTTTTACAAGTTTTAACGTTCGTGAATCACCGGTCAACTTGGGTGGTCAATTGTCTATATGAAACATATTTCAATTAATCAAGTCTTAACAAGTTTGATTGCTTAACATGTTGGAAACATTTAATCATGTAAATATCAATCTCAATTAATATATATAAACATGGAAAAGTTCGGGTCACTACAGTTTCAACATCCATTTTAAGAGCATTAACAGGGACATAACGAGGTTTCTTAAAATCTGCAATACAAAAATTATAAATATTATGTCAATGAACATAGTGGCACACGCATAAATAAGTAAACAAAAAATACAGGAAGCATGTCCGAACTTCCTATAAAAAATAAAACTTAAATAAAGAACAAAGCAGGAAGGTTTTGAAAGTAAATAGAAGATGGTTTGAAAGTAAATAGAAGATGGAAGTGCTGGTGGAGGGTAAAATGAGGTTTTGGTTGATGGGTTTGAATTTTCATCACCCGCTCAAAAAAAAAATAATAATAATAATAAAAATAAAAAATAAAAAATTCAGTGACTCAAAACTGCTGATATCTTGGATATATTGGAAGCCAATCAAAGCTACGTTTCTTTCACTTTCCGATGTGAGACACAACGAACTGATTAGCTCCAAAAATCACCCCATTAATCGGTTCATTCCACGCTATTCCCACAGACGCGTTTAATAAGCTCATTAGTTCCACATCTATTCTATAGTTTCTATTAGACTTAATTACAAGAATGGTCACCGTGGTTTGTCAAATTTTGCAATTTTAGTCACTGTGGTTATTTTTTTGCAACTTTAGTCACTGTGGTTTCATAAAATTACAAGTTTAGTCACTCAAATTGACTAGCGTTAATTTGATCCGTTTAAACAGATCACGTGCAGCACGTGTGAGTGGTATTTTCGTCATTTCATTTATCCCTTCAACTTTATATCATGTTTTCAATGTCATTAATTAATTAATCGATCTCAAATTCATATACCCAGAATCTATCTATTTAAAAACATAGATTCCAAATTTATTCAAACAAATCCAAATCTGAATCTGCATTCAACCATAAACTCAACGTCTAAGATTCTCATATCACACGCAACCATAGATATCCATCAACAACAAAATCATAAGCAGCGTAAAAATTACCAAAAAAAAAAAAAAAAAAAATCAGATCTAAAAATTTCTCAGATCTAAAATCCAAATTCGAAACCATAAAATTAATCCCTACCACATTGAAAACCCCTAAACTTAGCTTTAGTCCCTGCCGTGGCATGACCGGTATCGCCGTTGTTGTCATCGACGAAAATTTGTCGGAGATGAATAGCCACCACAACCATATGGAGCATCACCACCGGAAACACGTCTAAATCGTCTCCGATGGTTCCTGTGCAACTGAATCGATCATTAGTTGGATCGATCTGTTGTTCAATTTTGTTATTCAAAAACTACAATCGATCTGTTGGTTTCCGTCACTAAGGCAAGTGTGGTGATATGTGGTTCATGTAAGCGACTATATAGTAGGTGAAGAAGCTTTGGTTGGAAATGAAATACTTGTATTTGCTTTCTAAGGTGAAGAAGCTTGTGTTGGAATATAAAAGTGTAGGTATGCAACTGTAGGTTCGTGAAGGTTTGTTGTTATATGTTGGAAATGCAATACCCCGTATGTAGTATCTGTTGCTATATCTTAGACCTTTTAAGGTTTAATTTGGAAAGTGTGTTTGATTTCAATTTGAATTTGGTTAAGTTTTATGGTTTTTATGTATTAGATTAATTTTTAGTTTTTAGAATATGAAAAGGGGAACTTGCAGAATTAGGGTTAATGATGAAAAGGGGGGGGGGGGGGGGGGGAAAGATGCCTTATTAACTAAGGGTTAATGAATTGGCGAAAATACCTCTCACATGAGTTGCACATTATCTGTTTAAACTGACAAAATTAACGTCTGTCAGCTTGAGTGACTAAACTTGTAATTTTTTGGAAGCACAATGACTAAACTTGTAAAAAAAAAACTATAGGGACTAAAGTTGCAAAATTTGACAAACTACAGTGACTATTTATGTAATTAAGTCTTTCTATTATATCTCTAAAATGATGAAATCATAAATAAGTTTTTTTCTTTATTAAAAAAATTAAAAAAGAAAAAAATCTAAGACCCTTAAGTGATGTCATTATTATAATTAATTAAGAATTAAAATAAAATTATACAATTAAATACTCCTTACACACAAATCCTCTAGGGTTTATCTAAACAAAATTCCATAGAATAAAACCTGCTATCGTCAAACCAAAATCCTAACTTCGCATTCAATTTCTTTTCAATTTTCAATCGTAAACTCTTAAACTAAACTCACAGACGCTAGATGTTGAGAAAAATATGGGTTTCAAAATTCAAATCATCAACAAATCGGTTCATTATGACTCAGTGATTTGAGATTATGAATCTAAATGTTATCTTGGAAGTCTAAGAGATCTTATAATTAATCGATTCAATTGGTCGATTATATAGCTTATCAGTCGATTCAATTGTATAAAATCACACATCAAGATTAGATAAATTTTCTCGAACACTATGTTACAGGCGGCAGCGACACCAAATCCTGATGACATCTCCACCGATGGTATATATTCATATAATTACATTATAATTCGTTTCTAATATCTGTTGTATATCAAATATATATGATTGATTTATCGTTTTAGATTTATTTTGAAATTTGATTAGGGTTTGCTAATAGGAATCACGATTGTCGTATGCTTGTCTCTCAAAATTGGTTCATATACTTGTGTCTCAGAATTAGTTGAGTTTTTTATACTTTAAAATGGTATTACACTATAAATCTAGCAGGAGGTTAGATTTAATATGTGCAATACTGTATATATATTCATATATTGTCTGTATGCTAAAAATGATATTTTTAATGATGGAGTAAAAGATTTTGGAATTGTTTAGTCTAATGATGTTTCATTTTTCTTTATTAGTTTTTGAAGATTGAAAATCATAAGATTTTGGAATTGTTGCGTTGTAGTGTATATACAATGAATGGAGGGGATTTTTTGGATGGACTTTGCATTTTCATTCATTGTTTGCTAGACACCGAAAAGAGCAAGAATCTTCATTTATAAGAACGATAATCTTAACATTGATGGTAGTTTGAGTTTTTTGTAAGTTTTCTGAATTGACACTCATATTGTGTATTCTTCTTATCTCTATTTGTGATAAAATTATGTGTTTCTTTGAAGTAATGTATGTGTTCAACTGCAACTTATTATTTATTTTATTTTTTTGTAACAATCGTCAATGCATCGATGATTTTGGGTTCATGTTGTTATTTGGTTCATGTAATCATCTACTAATTGACTCGTGGTTAACTTCAAGTATGAAAAGATACTGCTCCATATTTTTCTCTGTAATGATCAAAACCATGTTTGCATGTTGTCACTATGTCTGAAAAGATACTGATTCGTAATTTTCTGTCTCTACTCAAATTACGGGTTCCTAGATTCCCGCCCTTTCTAAACACGTTACAAATATTTTGGTCATCTAATTTTAATATGATAGTTATATGTTGTATTTTGGTTTATCAATTGTATTATTGCAGTGTTTATGCGTAAGTTGGAGATGATGGGTCATTTCATCCCTATTTTGGATTTAAAGAATAGTAATTCATTGGTCGCCTTGGGTGTAAATTGGTAATTTAATATTCTATTGTGTGAGTATTCATATAAATGACATTATTTGTTATTTCTTGATATGATGTGGGCTCATAAATTAACTATGTTAGTTTTGAAACCACTCTATGTGGGGTACTTTTTTCAGAATACACAGGTCTTAAGCATGTGGTTGTCTAACGACCCGACTTTTTCGACTTACTTTTGTGCCTTGTGTTTTAGCGAAACTGCGTATTTGTGCGTACTGTGCTACTTTATACTCTAGAATCTTTATACACATGACTTACTTTCATTTATGTGTTAAAACGTGCCTTTAAGTACGTAGGATACTTAACTTGATCACCAGAAGCCTCTATGACCATTAGTGTCACTTGGCGTTGCGAATAAACTGCGTACTGCGTACACGTTTAACTTTTGTCGTAATCGGGATATTATGACTACGAAATCTTAATTATTATTTTATAATAATAATTACTTGGGTTTTTGGATGCTTAATTACGCGTAGTAATTTACTTATGCTTACTAGTTAGTCTTGTTGGACTTTCTACCTTGTTGGGCCTTAGCGCACCCTACACTAGTTAGTGGACTATTTAATTAGCCCAATTAATATTAGCTAATGACCCATTAATAAGTAAGACAAATGCCCATTTATTAGAGGGAACATGCTAGCATTTTTGTCAAATATTATCCTTAATGTTGCATGGGATCCTAACATAAGCACCAACTTTAGACAACCATTAACCAAAAAGCAAACTTTTGTCCCCCTTGTCCCCCTCCAAAAATCACGGCCACCACCCCCCTCCCCTCACCCCATTCACCTATAAATACAAGCCTCATTCCATCCATTTTACACTTGCTTTCATTTGTAATTCACACACACTCACTCTCTAATCCTCTCTCTAGTCTTTCTCTCTCTAAAAAGTGTAAGTATTTTGAATTTCTCTTCTTCTTCTCCTTCTCATCATCATCATGGAAGATTCAAGTTTTCTAGCTTTGAATCTTCACCTACTTTGTAGATCTATATCTTTTAACTTTAATCTTGTTATTTTGTTATAAAGATTCAAACTTGTGTTTGTAATCTTCATGTAACTTAAAGATCCAAGCTTTATGCTTCAAGATCTTCAAGAACAACCAAGATGCAAGCTTTCTAGCTTGAATCTTCATATCTTTTGTTGGATCTAAGTTTCCTAACTTATGATCTCATTATTTTGTTATAAAGATCAAAACTTGTGTTTATGGTCTTCATGTAACCTAAAGATCTAAGCTTTATGCTTCAAGTTCTTCAAGAACACTAAAGGTTCAAGCTTTCGAGCTTTGTGACCTTATAACTTGTGTGAAAGGGATCCAAGCTCTCTAGCTTAAGGTTCCATCACTTCATTTGACTTATATTATGTTCATACTTCCTTGATTGAAGTAAAGTTTGTAGTTTTAGTTATAAATGTAACTTGTAATTGTGTTAAGACTAAGGATATGATGTAACCTTGGTTCATCATCTATATAAGACTCTTAAATGAGTTGTGTTCTTATTTGGTCTTAACATATTGTGTATTGTTGGTAGAATCTTGGTCAAGGTGATGCTAACCCATCAACGAGTTGTACACTTGAAGCTACAAGCATCAAGGATGAGAACCGTGATGAGCATCAAGCACTAAGAACCCCACCGGAGCACCTTGCTTACTGTTTTCGGGATCTGATCAGACCACCTGGGCTACTGGAAAGTTGATTTTAAGTTAGTTCGGTTCGAGTATATGATTTTCCGTTTAGACCTCGTCTTAATCCGAGTTACGGTTTAGGATTTATGGCCTTCCGAAAGTCATTACACCCTATTAACGTTGTGCTGAAATTTCTGACCTACTCGCACTTAAACCGTCGCCACGGTTAAACGAAGACGAGTTTGGTTCTGAAAATTGGTCAGCAACTAGGGAACTCATATACGGAGCCATAGCCAGTGATTACGCGTCTTTTCGATTTACGTAGAGGTTGTAGCAGCTGACCGAAGTCAGCCTATTGTTTCGATCTCTATTCTTGTCAAACTTACTTAGCTTTTATGATGATGAACGATGATGATGATGACACTTAAACTTATTTTATGCTCTATTAAAACTAATGAGGATAACATACTGACCTATTAACCTTTGACTTAGGTTGACGACCTTTCGGACCGACTTACTACTCGCATACTTTCATTATCGACTTTATCGCTCTTATCACTGTGAGTTATAGCATCCCTTTTTACTTTAACTATTTTGGGACTGAGAATACATGCGCTTTTTACGTTTTACATACTAGGCACGAGTACTTAAACTTTATATATGTGTGGGTTATACAACGGCATAAACTTTCCCCTTAGCTCGGTAAAGTTTAGTCATTGGTCTTTGAACCGATGAACGCGAATCTTAGATATGGATCCATAGGGTTTGACATCCCCACTAGGGCTAGTCGCGCTAGCATTTAACGGGTGTTTAATACTTCGTAAACATACGCACTCGCCAAGTGTACTTTTAGGGGGTTATAAACGTTAAGTTAGTTACCAAGTGCCCACGGTTAAACATATACTTTTCATACTGTTTTGGAACACTGAAATCTCGTGGCCTACCTTACATTACTGTTACAACTTAAACTATAGCTCACCAACATTATTGTTGACGTTTTTAAGCATGTTTTCTCAGGTGTTTAGAGGTTTGTTGCTTCCGCTGTTTAGACTTGCTGTCTTGGTGTTTAAACTTGCTGTTAAGGACCTGCTGTGCTAGAATTCCGCTGCATTACTTAGAGATGTCTCAATCATGGAACTTTTATCTTGCATTCGTAACTTATGTTATTTTCAAATAATGACTTTGTAACGACCTTTGTGTCATGTTATCCTTTATAAACACTATCTTTTATGAATGCAAAACTGGTTTTCAAATAGCATGTAGTATTCGACCGTGTAAAGATCCTGTTGTTGACGAATCGTACACGATGGTTTTGTACGGGGCGTCACATTTGGTATCAGAGCATTGGTTGTAGGGAATTAGGTTGCATTAGTGAGTCTAGACCGGACCAAGTAGGATTCACTAATAGGACTAATCTACAACTTGCTAGTTTACTTGTTTCCGCGAAACTTACTGCATGCTGCTGCTTACTTTTACTGCTATATGACCTATACTGCTACTTGATTTTCATTGCTGCATGACATTATCTGCTTTCGATTTGCGTGATACTTCTGTACGATTTGCTATTATTGCCATGCTATTTACTGCTATAGATGATCTAGACTGTCGTAGTTATTTTGCCTAATACGTGCTTGCTTTATGACTTACTGACATGAAAAAAAGTCATTTTTCTCTGTTCAAATGTCGGATGTCCTGCCCGTTATCATTTTGGAGAGCGACTCAGACTCACCCTCCACCTCGCCTGCCATTGTTGCCGATTCACAGATCCCGTCGACGACGCACTCCAGTGACTCTGGCGCTTCGTCCTCTGGAGCCAGTGGCCATGTACCCGACCCAGTGATCACCTCAGACGGACACGAGGATCCACCGGAGATTCCAGCTCCACTCATCCCAGGACCCTCGGAGTCACAGCACCATTCCGGTGGTGTTGTGATTCCTGGGGAATACGGGGACGTTCCATTCCGTAATGAGCATAACCATTGGGCTAGACGCCTTCCTGATGGACGTGTCGTGCCGATCCCACCTTTCAGATATCAGATTATGACTACCGGCCGAGCAGAGCCACCTCCAGCTGTTTTCGACGACTCATCATCCGATGACTCATTCTCTGATGACTCCAGTGACGAGGATTCCGACGAGGACCCTGAGGAGGCGCCCGTGCAGCCACCCTCTACCCCGCCGAAGAAGCGGTATCGTTTCGATGATACCGTTATTCCAAGGGTTAACGGAGGTAGGTCGTCCGTTAACGCACATGGACTGAGGACTAGGGTCACCGCCCGCAAGCGGGTTGTGCCGTATCCTGCCGATCCATTCGTGCGTAAGGCTTACCGTTACGCACCATCTACTTCTGGCGTTGGACCGTCTGCACCACCTGTACCGACTGCACCGCCTGCCCCACCAGTATCTCCCTCCGTCGAGGAACTGACGAGGGAAATGGAGATCCTCCTTGCTCGGGTAACTGAGCTCGAGGACCAGATGTCCCACGTAATGGACATCCTTTACCCACCGTCACCATAGGGCATTGTAGTAGATTTCATTATGTAATCTCGTTTGTAGTTTCATGTTTTACTCATGTATTGTACGAGCCTATGCGGATGTATGCACCTTATTATTAATGAATGGAACTTAGTGTTGTTAACTTTTTGTACGGTGTTCTAATTACGTTACTGTATGATGTTTCTGTGGTATCTGTATCTAGTTGCATTACTTAGTTAACATTGTTGCGTTGATTCCATGTTGGTTGCCATATACTATATTATTATTTGCTGGATTTTGACTTAAGTCAAAGTTTTTGATTAGTAGAGCAATGGCAAACGGAAGAGCAGCGCCCACAGCAGCACAAATTGAGGAAATGATTGCGGAAAGAGTAGCCGCAGCTATTGCGGAAATCAACCCACAAGCTCCACCAATTAACCAGCCCATCCGTAACGAGTGTACATATAAGGAATTTCAAAGCTGCAAGCCCCACAACTTTAGTAGTACTGAGGGGCCAGTTGGATTGACTAGGTGGTTTGAGAAAGTAAAAGCTGTGTTCCGTGTAAGCAACTGCTCAGAGACGAACAAAACCAAGTATGCCTCCTGTACGCTGTCGGACGGCGCCCTAACCTGGTGGAACACACTTGCTCAGGCCAAAGGTATTGACGAGGCTTATGCTACTCCTTGGGAAGAATTTAAGGGAGCCATGATCGAAGAGTACTGCCCCATAACAGAGATACAGAAAATGGAGGCCGAGTTCTGGGAGTTGAAGGTTGTGGGAAACGATCTTGATGGTTACAACCGTAGGTATCTGGAATTAGCGCTGATGTGTCCCACGATGGTTACCCCGGAGTTTAAGAGAATGGAACGATACTTGTGGAGACTTCCCAAGTCCATTCAGGGAAATGTCACATCTTCTAAGCCACCCAACGTCCCGGAAGCTATGCGCATGGCGCACACCCTGATGAACCAGATCACCCGCAAGGAACCTGAGAAAGCGAAATCAGAATCGGGGACTAGTCATGAGAAGCGTAAGTGGGATGAAAACAAGGGAAAGGTCTTTGATCAAAACCCAGCTAAGATGTGATGACCCGGGAATTTTCGACCAAATTTAAACTTAATCTTTATATGATTTCGACACGATAAGCAAAGTCTGTTTTGTTAAAGTCTCAAAAAGTTTGAACAGTTCATATATTCAATTGACCTTCGACTGCTCTCGACGATTCACGAACAACTAATTGTAAATAGATACATATATTTAAAAATATAAATCTTTCTATAAGAATGATCAAAATTATTATTTAACTGAAATCTAAGTATTATTTGTTATTATGATTAATACCATTATTATTATTAATATTACTACTTTTATAAATATAATTACATTATTAAAGTCATTAATAATTATTAATATTATCATATAAATAATACAATTCATCAATTTTATTGTTAATAATATCATTTCTTAAGATTGTTTATTATTATCATAGTTGTTAATGTTATTATTAACATTCATAATATTAATATAATTAGTATTATTATTAGTATGTTATAATATATAAATATATATATAAATAGATAGTCAATTATTGATATACAAAAGTAATATTATCGTGTTACCTAAACTTGTGATATTTTTGCTATAAATAGCCATGAATGCAAGCATTAAACTTGTACCATTTTCTCACACTTAAAAAGTGTTTCTTTCTTTCTTTCCATTATCATCTTTGTTCTTACACTTCATTATTAGCATTCTTAATCAAGAATCAAACCACTAAAGGTAGTTATAAGCTTACTGAATTATAACATCAAGAATCAAACCACTAAAGGTAGTTATAAGCCTACTGAATTATAACACGTTATCAGCACGATAGTCTTAATACTAATTATGGTTGGCTCTGCCACCTAAATGATATATGGTCGGTTATACCACCTGAATAATATATGGTCGACACTGTCGCCTAATTATCATTTATGTTACTAACATTTATATTTCTATTATCTAACATTTATATGGTCGACACTGTCACCTAATTATCATTTATGTTATATAACATTTATTTATGATTGCTTACATATGGTCGACAATGTCGCCTACTTATCATTTATGTTATATTAAATTTATGTTTAATGTTTATATACTTATGAATATAAATTGACTCTAATTTATCATGTTGTTTGTTTTAATTTTTTATAATAGAAAATGTCGAATCTGGAAAAGCTTAAATTTACTCTTTTAGAATCAACGGGAAACAACTACATGCCATGGGTTATAAAAGTAAAAATGCATCTTAAATCAATGGGCATTCTTGAAACCATAAATGAAAACAACACTTGTTCTGAAAAAGAACAAGCAACGGCATGTTGCTTTATTCATCAACATATTGATGAATGCTTACAAAATAATTATGTGACTGTAGAAGATCCGCATGTTTTATGGGAAGGTCTCAAAAGCAGATTCAATAATCAAAGAGAAATTTTACTTCCAGCTGCTATGGATCAATGGAGAACATTAAGGTTCCAAGACTTTAAGAAAGTAAATGAATACAACTCAGCTCTGTATAATACAATCTCACAACTTAAATTCTGTGGACATGAAATAAGTGATGCAGACATGTTGGAGAAAACTTTCTCCACAATGAATGCTGCCAACATCACAGTGCAAAGAAATTTGAGAATGCTAAAGTTCAACACATATGCTGAACTTAATTCATATCTCTTGGTTGCAGAGCAAAATGATGAGCTATTAATGAAAAATTAGCAATCCCGTCCTACTGGTACACTTGCAATCCCTGAAGCAAATACTGCAAATAATTATAAACAGGGACAAGGACGCGGGCAAGGTCGTGGTTATAATAACCATCGCCATCATCATGCCAAAAGCCATAACTATGGTAGAAACCATCCTTATGGTACTGGGAATGTGCGTGGACGTGGCCGTGGTCGTGGCCGTGGTGGTCAAAGAAATAATAATCCACGAAAATATAAATATCAACCACAAAACAAGCCCACTAAACAAGATGTTGAAGAAAATTCTTCTAAAAATTCTGAAGAATCTTGTTATAGATGTGGTAGAATGGGCCACTGGGCTAATACTTGCCGAACATCTAAACATCTTGTTAAGATGTATCGGGATTCGCTGAAAGGTAAAGAAAAGGAAGTAAATTTTGTGGATAATATTGATCCAACAGTCACTGAGCAACCATCTGATTTATATGAAGATTTCTTGAATTAAATTAATATGTTTCTTTTATAAATAAAACGATTTAACCTTTGTCATCATGTTTTCTCAAATGTTTCAGTTCTATATGTTTTATCAAATGTTCCAGTTCTATGTTTGATGTTTCAATTCTATGTATGTCAAATGTTTCAGTTTTATCTATTTGTGTGTAATAAATATTTTGTGTAACATTTATATACTTACTGTTTGTTTCTTATATATGAAGTTTAATATGAATTCTGCTGGAACACATCAATCAAGTAGTGGAGATCTCTGTATAGCAGATAGTGGTACTACACTCACTATACTTAAATCTGAAAAATATTTCATTGATTTGAAACCAACGGAAGGAACTATACATACAATATCAGGTGCTGCTAACTTGATAGAAGGGATAGGAAAGGCAAAATTCATATTACCAAACGGTACAACATTTTTAATTAATAATGCCTTATTCTCTCCTAAGTCAAGCAGAAATTTATTGAGTTTTTTTGACATATACCTTAATGGATATGATTATCAGTCAGTAATGGCAGAAAATGAGAAATATTTAAGTATCACTAACAAGAATCACGTGATTGAAAAACTGCCAAGACTTAATTCTGGATTACATTATACACATATAAATGTACCAGAAGCACATATGGTGATTAAAGAAAAGTATATTGATCCTGGTGTATTTAATTTATGGCATAACAGATTGGGCCATCCAGGATCAACAATGATGAAAAGAATTATTGAATGTACACATGGACATCCACTGAAGGATAGAAAAATCCTTCATGATACAATGGTTCCATGTATATCTTGCTCTCTTGGAAAATTGATAACTAGACCCTCACCACTTAAGGTTGAGAAAGAATCACCAATGTTTCTTGAAAGAATTCAAGGTGATATTTGTGGACCAATTCATCCACCATGTGGACCATTTAGATATTTCATGGTCCTAATAGACGCATCTAGTAGATGGTCTCATGTTTGTCTGTTATCAAGCCGTAATGTGGCATTTGCAAAATTTCTTGCCGAAATTATTAAATTGAGAGCACATTTTCCTGATTACATCATTAAAAAGGTGAGACTTGATAATGCTGGTGAGTTTACATCTCAATCATTTAATGACTATTGCATGTCTATAGGAATTGTTGTTGAACATTCTGTTGCTCATGTGCATACACAAAATGGTTTAGCCGAGTCACTGATTATACGTTTACAGTTAATCGCTAGACCATTGATAATGAGAACAAAACTCCCTGTATCTATATGGGGTCATGCAATTTTACATGCTGCTGCATTGATTCGCATCAGACCAAGTGCAAGTCATAAATATTCCCCCCTACAACTTGCTTTTGGTCAAGAGCCAAATATTTCCCACCTTAGAACATTTGGTTGTGCAGTATATGTTCCAATTGCGCCACCACAACGTACAAAAATGGGTCCTCAAAGGAGGTTGGGAATATATGTTGGATATGAAACATCTTCAATCATAAGGTATATTGAACCTATGACAGGTGATGTTTTTACAGCACGTTTTGCGGATTGTCATTTTAATGAAACATTGTTTCCTAGATTAGGGGGAGAAATAAAAAATAAAGAAAATGATGTTTCATGGTGTGAACCTCAATTAAAGTATCTTGATCCTCGCACAAAAGAATGCGAGATAGAAGTTCAAAAGATATTGCATATACAAGAACTTGCAAATCAATTGCCTGATGCATTCACAGATACAAAAAGGGTGACTAAATCATATATACCAGCAGTTAATACTCCAGCTCGAGTTGAGATTCCAAATCGGAAAACTGATAATGTAGTCACTCAAGAATCTATGCCACGTCTGAAACGTGGGAGACCAGTTGGTTCCAAAGATAAAAATCCTCGAAAAAGAAAATCGGCTGATAATAAGTTAAAAGAAAGTGTTCAAAAAGAACCACAAATCAGTACTCCTACTGCAGAGGAGATTGATGATGTCAATACAGAAATTGCAATCAATTATGCACATTCAAAAATATTATGGAACCGAAATGAAATGAAAAATCTTGATGAGAAATTTTCATTTAATGTTGCATATGACATCATGAATAATGATGATGATCCAGAACCAACATCTATGGTTGAATGTCAAAATAGACATGATTGGGCTCAATGGAAAGAAGCAATACGAGCTGAATTAGAATCACTCAATAAAAGAAAAGTTTTCGGATCCATCACTCTCACTCCTAAAGATGTGAAACCTGTAGGATACAGATAGATTTTTGTCCGAAAAAGAAATGAGAAAAATGAAGTTACAAGGTATAAAGCTAGACTTGTAGCTCAAGGTTTTTCTCAAAGACCGGGAATTGATTATGAAGAAACTTATTCCCCTGTTATGGATGCAATTACTTTTAGATACTTAATCAGCCTGGCAGTTTCTAAAAATTTAGAAATGCATCTCATGGATGTTGTGACTGCTTATCTATATGGATCACTTGATAGTGATATATATATGAAGATACCTGAAGTATTTAAGGTACCAGAAGCATCAAATGCAAAACCCAAAGAAATGTATTCGATTAAATTACAAAGATCTTTATATGGGTTAAAACAATCGGGACGTATGTGGTATAACCGATTAAGTGATTACTTGATAAGCAAAGGGTATACAAATAACCTTACTTGTCCTTGTGTTTTCATTAAGAAAACAACATCCGGATATGTGATCATAGCTGTTTATGTTGATGATCTTAACATCATAGGTACAAATAAAGAGATCTATGAAGCCATTCAACTTCTAAAGAAAGAATTTGAAATGAAAGATCTCGGAAAAACCAAGTATTGCCTTGGTTTACAAATTGAGCATATGCCTAATGGTTTACTTGTACATCAAACAACATATACTGAAAAGATTCTGAAACGTTTCAATATGGACAAGGCAAAACCATTAAGTACTCATATGGTTGTTAGATCACTCAATGTTGAAACTGATCCATTTCGTCCATGTGAAGATCATGAAGATATTCTTGGACCAGAAGTACCATATCTTAGTGCAATTGGAGCTCTTATGTATCTTACAAATTGTATAAGACCTGACATTTCTTTTGCAGTTAATTTGTTGGCAAGGTTCAGCTCTGCTCCTACCAAAAGACACTGGAATGAGATCAAACACATATTTCGATACCTTCGAGGAACTACTGATTTAGGATTATTTTATTCTAACGAATCAAAACAAGATTTGGTTGGTTATGCTGATGCAGGTTATTTATCTGATCCACATAAAGCTAAATCTCAAACTGGATATGTATTCCTAAATGGAGGTACTGCAATATCATGGCGTTCTCAAAAACAAACACTTGTTGCTACATCATCAAATCATGCCGAAGTGATTGCATTACATGAAGCTACTCGGGAATGTTTTTGGTTGAGATCAATGACACAAATCATTACTGATTCTTGTGGACTAGAACGCGATAAAAGTTCAACAATTATCTATGAAGATAATGCAGCTTGCATAGCACAGATGAAAGAAGGGTATATCAAAAGTGACCGAACCAAACACATACCTCCTAGATTCTTCTCATACACTCAAAATCTCATTAAAGACAACGAGATTGAAATGAGATATGTTCAATCCAGCAAAAACTCTGCTGATATTTTCACGAAAGCACTTCCAACTGCTATTTTCAGAACACACGTTCATAACATTGGTATGAGACATGTTCAAAAGATGTAACAACTGAAGCGATGTCTACTTGAGGGGGAGTCAACTCCATGCTGCACTCTTTTTCCCTTAGCTAAAGTTTTTTTTTCCACTGGGTTTTCTTTAGCAAGGTTTTTAACGAGGCAGTAACTTACAGTTGATCTTCAACAAACAAAATTGCTATCCAAGGGGGAGTGTTATAATATATAAATATATATATAAATGGATAGTCAATTATTGATACACAAAAGTAATATTATTGTATTACCTAAACTTGTGATATTTTTGCTATAAATAGCCATGAATGCAAGCATTAAACTTGCACCATTTTCTCACACTTACAAAGTGTTTCTTTCTTTCTCTCCATTATCATCTTTGTTCTTACACTTCATTATTAGCATTCTTAATCAAGAATCAAACCACTAAAGGTAGTTATAAGCCTACTGAATTATAACATCAAGAATCAAACAACTAAAGGTAGTTATAAGCCTACTGAATTATAACATAGTATTATTAATATGATTATTATTATTATTTATAATATTATCATCATTTCTACCAACAATATTATCAATAATGATTATCAATAATAACTATTGTTACTACTAGATATTAACATTTTTATTTTTAGTAATATTAATAATGTTAAAGGTATAATTATTATTAATGTATTTGTATTTAATAATTATTAATATTCAATATACAAAGGTAAAATCAGATTCAGGAACCGAATTTAGCTAACAACCTATCCAAGCTCTTTCGTTTTCTTGTGTTTGTTTCCAAATTTATTCGATAGCAATTTCAATAAAGTGGACGATCTGTTACCAGTACCTATCGAGCTATTTTAGATTGATACCTTTAATCAATATCATTATCATTAGTACACATTAGGTAACAACTGAATTCAATTATATTGTATTTATATTTAAAACATCTGTTCCAAATTGTCTGATTAAGAAACAAGCATCCCAATTCACTGTATAATTGATCAATTCACTTGATACGTAAATCATTCAACTCACTACTACCTTTATCAATTACAACCACATCACCTTCCTACGACTACCACCACTTCACACTTTGTGCTCCTGACTTCCGTTATTGTTATGATCATGAACCTATCACCTCCCCATCGTGACCATGATTCTTGATTGATTACCAACACCAACCCAACACCACTATAACACTCAACGTTTTCGGTTTCCTTTCTTCATCTTGTTAACCGAACAAGCAACCATAAACCATCACCTTAGCATCCTATGCACACCATCATCAACAAACTCATACGATAAGGTACGGTTACCTTAATGCTACTGCTTCTGTCTGTCTCGATAGAACCACAAAGGGAAATTTGACCACACCACGACTCTACCATTTTCTCTCCTCTTCCTTTCATCTTCTATCATTCTTTTCCCTCTTCTTTTTGGATGAGAGCAAACGAACTACCTTCAACAAACCACCACTTCTATTATATTTTTTTTTACGATTGATAATCAAAACAACCCAACAATTATTCGAATATCTTCTGCTACTACAGCTGTGTTTTTCTGTTGCTACTACGCAGCTCAATTCATTTCTGTCTTGCCTGTTTTAAACTATCACGAAATCAACACATACAAACACTTTTTTATATATGCTGCAAGGAAACTCAAACCACAAGATCCTTGGCCTGTCTTTATCATTGAGGATATATTGATTGGGCCACGTAATATTTTTTTGGCCGAACACATGCATGGCGATATTATTAGACAACTTTTTGCGGTGGCCTACATTTATTTAAAAAGAAAAGGTATCATAACATTTTGCAAGTGGGACTAGGTACCAATGTCATGGCCGACTAACATGGTCCATCTTAAATTGACATTTCAAAAAAAATTTTATATCGCGTATGATTAAGAATAAAATGGGTATCACGATGTGCTGTAAAGGTGATAAAGGTTGAAATGATAATTGATAGATTGATGAGTGCAAATTGTTCCGTTTGGTATTGAATAAGAAAAGAGGGATTTAGACAAACGCCACGACCCTACATATTTCACTTCCATTCCTATATATTTTTTTTCTTTCTTTTCACTTATCGAGCACACAAGAAAACTAAACAAATTTTATTTAGTATTGGGCTTGAATCTGCAAATTGAGCTGTGTACCTTCTATCTAGCCGAAATTCATACAGATCAATTTAAAACAGTGGGCTGCGAAGCGGGCTTCAGACAGATTTTATATTGGGCCGAATTAATAAGAAGAAGAAGAATATAAAGCAGTAAAATATAGCGGGTTATATATTTATATGTTTCATATTATAGCAGAAAAACAGAAAGAGGTGGAGTGGTTAGTGGTGTTTTGTGTTGAGCGGAGAGTCGCGGGTTCGAGAACCGTCTCGGATATTTTATTTCTTTTTAATGCTTCTAAGGTATTATTTGATATTATTGTTATTGTTATTGTTAGTAACATATTGTACATACATTTTATTATTATATTTATTAACATTACTATTATTATTATTATCAATATTATCATTATTATTATTAGTATTATTATTATTTTATTATTATTATTATAATCATCATTTTTAACATTAATATTATTATTATCATTATTAATGATTTAACTAAAAGTGACTAATAGTATTATTATTTTCATTACAACGGGTATTATTTATAATTATTACTTATAGCATAAGTATAATAATAATTTACTATGTTTTTATATCTTAACTAACATAATATTATAACATTAAATTATATATTTTATATACAACATAACCAATTATAGGTACTAATATAATTATACATAAAAATATTAATATTAATACATTATAAAATATATATAAACTTTATTCGATTACAAGTATATGTGTTAATATATATATGAATGATATAGGTTCGTGAATCCGAGGCCAACCTTGCATTGTTCAATATAGTCATATGTATTTTTACTACAAAATACATTAGGTGAGTTTCATTTGCCTTTTTACCCTTTATATTTTTGGGCTGAGAATACATGCGCAATTTTTATAAATGTTTTACGAAATAGACACAAGTAATTGAAACTACATTATATGGGTGAATGATCGAAGCCGAATATGCCCCTTTTTGCTTGGTAACCTAAGAATTAGTAAACCGATCTACTAATTGACGCGAATCCTAAAGATAGATCTATTGGGCCTAACAAACCCCATCCAAAGTACCGGATGCTTTAGTACTTCGAAATCATTTTTATCATGTCCGAAGGATTTCCCGGAATGATAGGGGATATTCTTATATGCATCTTGTTAATGTCGGTTACCAGGTGTTCACCATATGAATGATTTTTGTCTCTATGCATGGGACGTATATTTATGAGAACTGGAAATGAAATTCTTGTAGTCTATTAAAATGATGGAAATGATTATTTATGTTAAACTAATGAACTCACCAACCTTTTGGTTGACACTTTAAAGCATGTTTATTCTCAGGTATGAAAGAAATCTTCCGCTGTGCATTTGCTCATTTTAGAGATATTACTTGGAGTCATTCATGACATATTTCAAAAGACGTTGCATTCGAGTCGTTGAGTTCATCAAGATTATTATTAAGTCAATTATAGTTGGATATATTATGAAATGGTATGCATGCCGTCAACTTTTGATGTAATGAAAGATTGTCTTTTCAAAAACGAATGCAATGTTTGTAAAATGTATCATATAGAGGTCAAGTACCTCGCGATGAAATCAACTATTGTGAATCGTTTATAATCGATATGGACTTCGTCCGGATGGATTAGGACGGGTCATTACAGTTGGTATCAGAGCGGTGGTCTTAGCGAACCAGGTTTGCATTATTGTGTCTAACTGATAAGTCGTTAGGATGCATTAGTGATCCTGGACTTCAACCGTGTCTGAATGTCAAAAGTTTTGCTTATCATTTCTAGTCGGAAATTACCTGCTTATCATTCTTAGAGAATCACTTGCTTATCATTCTTAGTCTAGACACATCTTATTGCATTAATTGCATGATTAGTGTATAGACAAAATTTATATCTTAGCATATCTGCTAATTCATATCTTAGCGTATCTGTTACTGTAAACTTTGCCTGACATTTTCCATAGATTCCTCCGTAACTTATGGGATTTTAGTATTATATATGCATATATAAATTATGTATTGCAGGGTACTAATCTACATCCTATAATCTATTTCTTATCGAAAATCCTTCATCTGATCGTACGAGATGAATCCCTCAACCAGTTCGAATTCCTCGGATTCCGACAGCTATTCCGATATGGAGTTTCACCTAAGCTCCGAAAGTAGTGTCACCAGAATGAATCAACCAATCATCCATTCCCAATTCATCTGATGGGTTCGTAGTCGACTTAATCATTGGAGACAAGAAGAAGGTGATCCTTTCCATCAACCGAATTTACCTCTTGACGATGAACCTGAAGCACTTACCGGCGAACCTGTTTGAAACACCATTTTCACTCTCATTGCCCGAATATCTCGCCACGATTATATTCTATCCATAATTCTAAACCTTATTCATTCGCTCGTTCCAACAGACACTCATCCCGAAATAATAGAAGAAGTCAACGAATTTCGCGCTCGGGTAGTGACTTTGGAGAATATGGTGCAAAATTTACCAGCTTCAGCAACATCATCGGCACCAACAGTACCATCAATAACAGCAACAGTACCATCAACAATCCATGCCTCAACATCTCATTCTGTACCTCGAGCATAATCATCAATCTGCGAATCATTCTACATCATTTATCTTCGTTCGACATGGCGATTATGTAATCTCTAATGTTTTAGAGATTATATATTCTTGTTCTAACGGTAAATCAAATGAGTTTAATATCATATTGACTCATTAAATCCATGATTACATCTGAAGAAAATATATATGTATATATATTTTCATAAAGATTGTAATTAAAAATTCTTTCGTACAAACTGTTAATGGTAAAAATATTTTAACGGGTAGGTAATACCCGAGGAATATTTAGATTTCACATTAATAAGTACACTGTACATTCTTTCAAATCTAATTCAACAGTCATTTACTATCCTACTTACATCCACAGACATACGTATTCGTCCACCACAGAATAACCATTTTCATTCAAATTTCATATTTGGATTTTGACCTATCATAATCCAACAAGTGGCATAATGAAGAAAACATTGGACAAAATAAAATTTGTTAGAAACAAACAAATTAACTATAAAAAAAAATTTGTTAAGAATCCACGCTAACTGTTCCTAGCTAACTGTTCCTAGCTAACTGATTACATTTTATTTATCGCAATTTATATTCTTGCAATTTTATTTATCGTCATTTAATTTCTGTTATTTACTTTACGCACTTTAATTATCGTTATTTAATTTCTGTTATTTATTTTACGCACTTTAAATATCGGGACACGTGTACAAGGTTTTGACATATCATATCGACGCATCTATATATATTATTTGGAATCACCATAGACACTCTATATGCAGTAATGATCGAGTTCTCTATACAGGGTTGAGGTTGATTCTACAATAATGTATATAGTTTGAGTTGTGATCGAGTCTGAGACATGTACACGGGTCACGATACGTATTAATTAATTCGAATATTATATATTAAACTATATATGAATTATCGGACTATTAATTGTGGACTATCGACCGTGGACTAATAAAATTGGACAATCAAAATGAATTAAAATATTGATTAAAACATATGAAACTAAACATTTCTTTAAGTTTGCCACTTGATTTCATCTTAAACCTCATTTGTACCTTGACGATTACAATCTGCGTTCAAAATCTTTCATGACTCTTGAAAACACCTCAATCGAGAGGATGATCCAACCACATGATACCTACGAAAGGAAGAACTTATACATATGGATATACACATGAAAAACTCTCGAAAACTGAGTAAACATTTAACACATAGCTGTGCTAATTCCTTTAGCGTTATTATTACCCAAAATACCTTTACAATCCCTTTTCAAAGTAGCAAATTTTGTCACAGCTCCAGCAAGTCAACTTCGAATTTTCGTCCAAAACAACCTTATTATAACCTTGATATATATGTGTGCTCTTTTATTGTTACCGGAGAACTTTTTATATTCCATCATATTACCAGCAGACGTACCAGCAACCTCGTTGCTCCTTGGTTTAAATCTCTCCGACAAATCACTATATTTATCTATTGAAGTCTCATCATGTACTCATCTGCATATTGTAACAAGAATTGCCATATCAATTACCGGGAATCAGCAAATCTGTATTGTGAATCTCGCAACATTTCCACATCAACAGTTATATGTATCCATATAACATTTATCTCTTAGAACTATGATCTTCCATTCTGAAATTCTGAACAGCACCCAGTTTACGAATCAGTTCTTTGAAAGTTAGAAAGTACTAATGAAGCAACAAAAACTGTAAACGACTTTAACAGTCGAAAGTTTGATGATAAAGAATAATATGTTGGAAAAGCTCGGAAATGTTGGAACTGGAAAACGGATTGAACAAATCACAAGGACTAAACTTGTACATTAAGAATCCTGATGATTCTGTTTCTGATGAAATCTTTAGCGAATACCTTGCTTCTGACTCCAAACTCTTGAGGACAAATTTTCTTCACCATCCTTCGATATTAGAAATTCCAAGATATCATCGTATCTTTCATTATAAATATCCACCATATTTCTGAAGATATTTTCATAACTATTCTTATCTGAAATCATTAATCTCTTCGTGCTATCAGTGTTACATCATATAGAAACTGTTAGTTTCTATATTCTATAAACTTTCGAGCTTAAAATATGAATGTTATTGAAGTAATGTTGGGAACTGATGCATGAGTTAGTATAATATAATGACACTTGATCAACGTGATTATATTATAGTAAGTCATGCTGAGTTTCTAATGGGACGTGATGATTCACAGATCATAACGTCATCATGTGCCATGTTACATAACTCTTTTATTCTGTCTAACTTCTGAACATATCAAGAAAGTATATTCTTGATAGTTCTATTCTCAGTGATTCTGGTAATTTAACAAATCAAATTGTGCTATTACGTTCTTTCCTGTTTAGAACATTAAGATCATTCGAAACTTTATACTTACGAATTCTGGACTGTTACTCACTTTACTAGAGGTCTAGAAGAGGATAAAAAGGCAAAGAGCTCCAAAATATAAGAGAAAATATAAAGCCCAATAACAACACGGAGGTTACAGACCGTAGATATTAATACGAATAGCAATATAAAGACACGGTATAATTAAGAATAGCATCACCCCAAGGTAATAGTAGAAGTAAATAGATTTTTCTGATGGGAGATTGAAAAGAAGGATGACAGAAATGATAATTAGAAAAATATCAAGGATTAGAACTGGATTAAGCATTTTCACAATTTTTTTTTTTTTTTTATGTATGAACTAAGAAAGAAAGTATAGGAATGGTGAAAATAATGGAACTGAAAAAGTTTAATTTATAATGGGAATATCAGACATAATAATCGAGACAGATCACCGTATTTAATTATAGGGATCTTAATTTCCTTATTTGCCGAAGAATCAAATCTTTTGGATTTCGAAGATTTTCTTTAAATCCCTTGAATTCCGGAATTCAACCATGACTAGTCAAAAGTTATGATGAAACATGTCTTTCTCATTTCACTATTTAGTGATAGCTTCACTCGTACACTTCGAGTAATTGAATTATCTTATCCATATTACTCAACAGTAATAAAACTCTACTTATCAACTTATATTCGTCATGAAAACATTTTTATTGTTAGCCATGACGACCTCACTCAAATTTCGGGACGAAATTTCTTTAACGAGTAGGTACTGTGATGACCCGGGAATTTTCGACCAAATTTAAACTTAATCTTTATATGATTTCGACACGATAAGCAAAGTCTGTTTTGTTAAAGTCTCAAAAAGTTTGAACTGTTCATATATTCAATTGACCTTCGACTGCTCTCGACGATTCACGAACAACTAATTGTAAATAGATACATATATTTAAAAATATAAATCTTTCTATAAGAATGATCAAAATTATTATTTAACTGTAATCTAAGTATTATTTGTTATTACGATTAATACCATTATTATTATTAATATTACTACTTTTATAAATATAATTACATTATTAAAGTCATTAATAATTATTAATATTATCATATAAATAATACAATTCATCAATTTTATTGTTAATAAAATCATTTCTTAAGATTGTTTATTATTATCATAGTTGTTAATGTTATTATTAACATTAATAATATTAATATAATTAGTATTATTAATATGATTATTATTATTATTTATAATATTATCATCATTTCTACCAACAATATTATCAATAATGATTATCATTAATAACTATTGTTACTACTAGATATTAACATTTTTATTTTTAGTAATATTAATAATGTTAAAGGTATAATTATTATTAATGTATTTGTATTTAATAATTATTAATATTCAATATATAAAGGTAAAATCAGATTCAGGAACCGAATTTAGCTAACAACCTATCCAAGCTCTTTCGTTTTCTTGTGTTTGTTTCCAAATTTATTCGATAGCAATTTCAATAAAGTGGACAATCTATTACCAGTACCTATCGAGCTATTTTAGATTGATACCTTTAATCAATATCATTATCATTAGTACACATTAGGTAACAATTGAATTCAATTATATTGTATTTATATTTAAAACATCTGTTCCAAATTGTCTGATTGAGAAACAAGCATCCCAATTCACTGTATAATTGATCAATTCACTTGATACGTAAATCATTCAACTCACTACTACCTTTATCAATTACAACCACATCACCTTCCTACGACTACCACCACTTCACACTTTGTGCTCCTGACTTCCGTTTTTGTTATGATCATGAACCTATCACCTCCCCATCGTGACCATGATTCTTGATTGATTACCAACACCAACCCAACACCACTATAACACTCAACGTTTTCGGTTTCCTTTCTTCATCTTGTTAACCGAACAAGCAACCATAAACCATCACCTTAGCATCCTATGCACACCATCATCAACAAACTCATACGATAAGGTACGGTTACCTTAATGCTACTGCTTCTGTCTATTTCGATAGAACCACAAAGGGAAATTTGACCACACCACGACTCTACCATTTTCTCTCCTCTTCCTTTCATCTTCTATCATTCTTTTCCCTCTTCTTTTTGGATGAGAGCAAACGAACTACCTTCAACAAACCACCACTTCTATTATATTTTTTTTTTTACGATTGATAATCAAAACAACCCAACAATTATTCGAATCTCTTCTGCTACTACAGCTGTGTTTTTCTATTGCTGCTACGCAGCTCAATTCATTTCTGTCTTGCCTGTTTTAAACTATCACGAAATCAACACATACAAACACTTTTTTTTATATATGCTGCAAGAAAAACTCAAACCACAAGATCCTTGGCCTGTCTTTATCAATGAGGATATATTGATTGGGCCACGTAATATGTTTTTGGCCGAACACATGCATGGCGATATTATTAGAAAACTTTTTGCGGTGGCCTACATTTATTTAAAAAGAAAAGATATCATAACATTTTGCAAGTGGGACTAGGTACCAATGTCATGGCCGACTAACATGGTCCATCTTAAATTGACATTTCAAAAAAAAATTTATATCGCGTATGATTAAGAATAAAATGGGTATCACGATGTGCTGTAAAGGTGATAAAGGTTGAAATGATAATTGATAGATTGATGAGTGCAAATTGTTCCATTTGGTATCGAATAAGAAAAGAGGGATTTAGACAAACACCACGACCCTACATATTTCACTTCCGTTCCTATATATTTTTTTTTCTTTCTTTTCACTTATCGAGCACACAAGAAAACTAAACAAATTTTATTTAGTATTGGGCTTGAATCTGCAAATTGAGCTGTGTACCTTCTATCTAGCCGAAATTCATACAGATCAATTTAAAACAGTGGGCTGCGAAGTGGGCTTCAGACAGATTTTATATTGGGCCGAATTAATAAGAAGAAGAAGAATATAAAGCAGTAAAATATAGCGGGTTATATATTTATATGTTTCATATTATAGCAGAAAAACAGAAAGAGGTGGAATGGTTAGTGGTGTTTTGTGTTGAGCGGAGAGTCGCGGGTTCGAGTCCCGTCCCGGATAGTTTATTTCTTTTTAATGCTTCTAAGGTATTATTTGATATTATTGTTATTGTTATTGTTATTGTTAGTAACATATTGTACATACATTTTATTATTATATTTATTAACATTACTATTATTATTATTATCAATATTATTATTATTATTAGTATTATTATTATTTTATTATTATTATTATTATTATTATTATTATTATTATTATTATCATCATTTTTAACATTAATATTATTATTATCATTATTAATGATTTAACTAAAAGTTACTAATAGTATTATTATTTTCATTACAACGGGTATTATTTATAATTATTACTTATAGCATAAGTATAATAATAATTTACTATGTTTTTATATCTTAACTAACATAATATTATAACATTAAATTATATATTTTATATACAACATAACCAATTATAGGTACTAATATAATTATACATAAAAATATTAATATTAATACATTATAAAATATATATAAACTTTATTCAATTACAAGTATATGTGTTAATATATATATGAATGATATAGGTTCGTGAATTCGAGGCCAACCTTGCATTGTTCAATATAGTCATATGTATTTTTACTACAAAATATATTAGGTGAGTTTCATTTGTCTTTTTACCCTTTATATTTTTGGGCTGAGAATACATGCGCAATTTTTATAAATGTTTTACGAAATAGACACAAGTAATTGAAACTACATTATATGGGTGAATGATCGAAGCTGAATATGCCCCTTTTTGCTTGGTAACCTAAGAATTAGTAAACCGATCTACTAATTGACGCGAATCCTAAAGATAGATCTATTGGGCCTAACGAACCCCATCCAAAGTACCGGATGCTTTAGTACTTCAAAATCGTTTTTATCATGTCCGAAGGATTTCCCGGAATGATAGGGGATATTCTTATATGCATCTTGTTAATGTCGGTTACCAGGTGTTCACCATATGAATGATTTTTATCTCTATGCATGGGACGTATATTTATGAGAACTGTAAATGAAATTTTGTGGTCTATTAAAATGATGGAAATGATTATTTATGTTAAACTAATGAACTCACCAACCTTTTGGTTGACACTTTAAAGCATGTTTATTCTCAGGTATGAAAGAAATTTTTCGCTGTGCATTTGCTCATTTTAGAGATATTACTTGAAGTCATTCATGACATATTTCAAAAGACGCTGCATTCGAGTCGTTGAGTTCATCAAGATTATTATTAAGTCAATTATAGTTGGATATATTATGAAATGGTATGCATGCCGTCAACTTCTGATGTAATGAAAGATTGTCTTTTCAAAAACGAATGCAATGTTTGTAAAATGTATTATATAGAGGTCAAGTACCTCGCGATAAAATCAACTATTGTGAATCGTTTATAATCGATATGAACTTCGTCCGAATGGATTAGGACGGGTCGTTACATAAGAGGCATGAGGGTTTCAAGGGAAACAACGACTGGAGGAACCCCAACCCGACCCCTAGCTCGAACCCTAACTACAAGGGTAGTCTACCACAGTGCAAGAGGTGCTACAAGCACCATACCGGGTACTGTAATGTGGTCTGTGAAAAGTACAAAAGGACCGGGCATATTGGTAAGGACTGCAAGATTCCCACCCCAACGGTGAAGACAAACCCTACTGGACCAAGGCAGTGCTATGAGTGCGGACAACCGGGCCACTTCAGGAATGAATGTCCCAACAAGAGAAAGGACGGCAGGCCAGCGCGTGGAAGAGCTTTCAATGTAAACGCAAGGGATGCCCGTGAGAACCCCGACTTGGTTATAGGTATATTCACTATCAACAATCTATTAACTTCTGTCCTATTTGATACTAGTGCCGATTGGAGCTATGTTTGTAGACACTTTTGCTCAAAGATAGATTGGTCGTTAGTTCCTTTAAAGAAGAGTATGCTTGTTGAGGTAGCCAATGGAAAACTTGAGAAAGTTGACCAAATTGGCCGAGGAGCTATTATCAACATAGCTGGTGTGGATTTCGAGATTGACTTGATACCCATCAAATTGGGAAGTTTTGATGTGATTGCCGGTATGGACTGGTTAACCAAAGTAAGGGCCGACATTATCTGTGGAGATAAAGCTCTTCGTATACCACACGGAGGTGGTGAGCCACTGATTATTTATGGAGAGAGATGTAGTTCGAAGCTGAACCTCATTAGTTGCATGAAAGCACAAAAGATCATGAAGAAAGGACGTTTTGCTGTTTTAGCACATGTGAAAACGTTAGAAGCCGAGGTAAAGAGTGTGAATGATGTACGAATTGTGAACGAATTTCCCGATGTCTTTCCGGAAGAATTTCCTGGATTACCGCCACCGAGAGCAGTGGAGTTCCAGATCGATCTAGTGTCGGGAGCTGCACCCGTAGCCCGCGCACCTTATCGACTAGCACCTTCCGAACTGCAAGAGTTGCAGAGTCAACTGCAGGAATTGCTAGACCGTGGATTTATCCAACCCAGTTCATCGCCTTGGGGCGCACCTGTTTTATTCGTGAAGAAGAAGGACGGATCTTTCCGCATGTGTATCGATTATCGTGAGCTGAACAAGTTGACGATTAAGAATCGGTATCCCCTTCCCAGAATTGACGATCTTTTCGATCAGCTGCAAGGATCCAGCGTTTATTCCAAGATCGATTTGCTATTAGGTTATCACCAGTTGAGGGTGAAGGAGAGCGATGTGATGAGGACTGCGTTCAGAACCCGTTATGGTCACTATGAGTTTCTAGTGATGCGATTCGGTTTAACCAATGCACCTACCGTGTTTATGGATCTCATGAATCGAGTATGCAAGCCATATCTGGACAAGTTCGTTATCGTTTTCATAGATGATATCCTCATCTATTCCTGAAGTGAAGAAGAACATGAACAACATCTTCGACTAGTGTTGGAACTCTTGAGACAAGAGAAACTTTATGCCAAATTCTCCAAGTGTGAATTTTGGTTGAAGGAAGTCCAATTTTTGGGTCATACTGTGAGTGATCAAGGTATCAAAGTTGATCCCGCAAAGATCGAAGCTATCAGCAAGTGGGAAACCCCCACTACTCCGACTCACATCCGCCAATTTCTAGGTCTTGCCGGTTACTACCGAAGATTTATTGAAGGTTTCTCTCTGATTACGCGACCTTTGACCGCACTGACTCACAAAGGGAAGAAGTTCGTTTGGGAAAAAGAACACGAATCAGCATTTCAAAACTTGAAGCAGAAATTGACCACCGCACCTATCTTATCTCTTCCTGAAGGCAGTGATGATTTCGTCGTATATTGTGATGCCTCGAAAATTGGTTTTGGTTGCGTATTGATGCAAAGATCGAAGGTTATTGCCTATGCTTCTCGTCAACTAAAGATTCACGAGCAAAACTACACTACTCACGACCTCGAGCTTGGAGTCGTTGTCTTTGCGCTCAAATTGTGAAGATACTATCTTTATGGAACTAAAAGTACCATCTTCACCGACCACAAAAGCCTCCAGCACATATTCGATCAGAAACAACTGAACATGAGGCAGCGACGATGGATCGAGACGCTGAACGACTATGATTGTGAACTTCGTTACCATCCTGGAAAGACAAATGTTGTAGCCGATGCCCTAAGCCGGAAGGAGAGGACCGTACCTCTTCGTGTCCGCGCCTTGAACGTCACCATTCATTCAAATCTCAATAGCCAGATCCGAGTTGTGACGACCCGGACATTTCCGATCGAATTTAAACTTAATCTTTACATAAGTTCGACACGATAAGCGAAGTCTGCAATGTTGAGTCTCGAAAACTTTGGAATAGTTTACATGAGTGCATTTGTCCTTTTGACCATTCCCGACGATTCACGAACAATTGTTGTAAATAAATATGTATATGTAAATGTAAGTATATGTATATTAAATTAAAATTATAAAATATAATTTAAGCATGTGAATTAAATATGTAAAATAGAATACAAAGTAACTAAGTGTAAATTTAAAATGAATCTATATAACTATATATATGAATTCTATGATTAAATATTATATGTATATTATAATATATATATAATTTATAAATATTCAATAAAGGTTATCATATTATATATGTTTATATTATGTAATTAATACTATATAATACAATTTAAAATATACTTGTTGTATTAAAATTAATATCTTCATTATCAATATAAATATTAATATTAATAACAGTATCATTAATGATATTATATGAAATCTGGTACATTTGATTTGTGATTATTATTTAATATTATTAATAGTATTATAAATATTATTAATATCATCATTATTATAACTAGTAGTAAAATTAAAAATTTTATTTATGATTAATATTAGTATTGTTATTAAATTTTAATATTAATATTAATATTAACATCTGTATTATAAATATTATTGTTTTTAATATGAGATTTGATACATGTAACTTGTTAGATCTTAATTATTATTTGTATTACTATTATTAGAATATTATTATTATTTTCAATATATATGTAAAATAAATAAAAAGTTTGATATATAAATTGTTATTATATTATTATTACTAATATTATCAATCATTAATAATATTAGTATTATGATAATCAATACTAATAATAATATTATTGTTATAAATTTTATAATTATTATTATTATCATTACTAATTGTATTATTATTGTTATTATTATTTATATACTTATTATTAGTATTAATATTATTATTAATACACATATACATTTACAGATACATGTACATATAAGAGATATAGTTATACATATATAAAATACATATACAGAGTATATAATTATACACATATACTGATATATATACGCAAATACATACTTTTATATATATATCAGATTTATTATTATTTTTTTACTGAATTAATCCTCCACAGAATCCAAATTCGAGATATATCTTTGACTAACTGTATTCAATCCTTGTATCTATCTGTTAAATGATTCCATTACAGCAACCAAAGTCAAATTCTGTTAGCAATCACGTTCACCTTTTTATTTTTTTATTTTTTTCTTCTGTCCTTTGGAATATTTTTCTGTCGATCAATATTGGTTATATAATTGAAACAAATCAATGTTAGAAGACACCAGACAATCCATATTATCATTTAACAAATTCAATTATCTTTTACAGTTTGTAAATTTTCAAAATTAAATTAAAACTTGAAGAACAACCGTCGTTCTGCCCTGTTCTTGTTTTATTTTTCAAATTACTCGAAATTGAAATCAATTACAAAATGTATTAATGCAGATATGTTATAAACCCTCTTCTTAAACTATCTGGAAAACCTTATGTTTTAATTTTATCTATTAAGCTCTAATTTTGAAGTCAAATTGTTTTTAAAAAAAAAAGTCAAAGAAGGTGTTCATAGCAAAATTTACATTCGTTTTGAAGTTTCAATTCAAATTAAGTGTTTAGAAAGATTTTAAGAATGGAATGTAAACTTTTTCATGTTGTAACTATAGTCTAAAACACAATAGAATTTCGAAATCGATTTTTAGTTCATACTCGTGTTCATCCGACTGTTTTATTTATTTATTTATTTATTTTTATCCGATTAAATCAAACCACTGAGATAGATGATTTACGTTTTAAAATGCAACTAAAATACATAACATTAGATTGAAGTGAGGATTGATCTCTGGTCAATTTGATTTTGGGTTGAAGGAGAACATAACAGACAGATATATAAGTTATAAAAATTTCGAGTGGGTTTAAAACAGATAAAAGAATTGGTGCAGATGGTTTATTGTGATTACGGGTGAACGGGAGGTCTCGGATTCAATCCCCGGCAGTGGTGTTTTTTTTATATAAACCTCTTCTATTGACGTATAATTATGTCTATTATTATTATTTCTTATTATTATTACTGTTATTATTATTATTATTATAGTTATTAGTATTATTATTGTTGTTATTGTTATGATTATTATTAATAATTATAATTGTTATTAAATACACTAAGATTAATACTATAATTGTTATTACAATCACTAATATTATTATTATCATTACTAGTATTATAATTAATACTTCAACTATTATCATTATTATTAATTCTTATAAAAACTATTAATAATATAAGTATTACTATTATTAGTATTATGATTAAGATTACGAATCAATGTTACAGAAACTTTAATTATTAGCTTAGAAATTAAACACGAAAATTATGATTATCATTATTATCAGTATATGTATTATAAATACAATTAGGATTATTATTATTGTTATTATTAATATTATTATCTTTATCACTAATATCATTAATAAGTATTCTTATTGTATTATCACAAGTATTATCATTATGTAATTACACAAAAATATGTATCATAACGATCATTAGCAGTAAATTTAATACAAATATAATTATTACTATCATTATTATTATCGTTAATAGAATTATAACATTATTAACTTATTAGTATTATAATTACTATCATATTTACCATTATTAATATTATTTTAACTACTAATATTATTAATATATACCAAAAATATATTTATTACATATAACCTAATGAAGATTAATATTTTTATATAAGAAAAGAAATATAAGAAACATGCACATAATATTAATATAAAAAGGACATAATTAATAAATTTAAATATATTTGTTCGATTACGATTATGTGTATTAATAAATATACAAATGATATAGGTTCGTGAATCCGAGGCCAACCCTGCGTTGTTTAATATTGTCATATGTATTTTTACTATAAAATACATTAGGTGAGTTTCATTTGCTCCCTTTTTAAATGCTTTTGCAATATATATTTTTGGGACTGAGAATACATGCGCTGCTTTTATAAATGTTTTACGAAATAGACACAAGTAATCGAAACTACATTCTATGGTTGGATTATCGAATCGAATATGCCCCTTTTAGCTTGGTAGCCTAAGAATTAGGGAAATGGCCCCTAATTGACGCGAATCCTAAAGATAGATCTATGGACCTTGACACGTCCCATTCGGGTTACGAATGCTTTAGTACTTCGATTATCATGTCCGATGAGAGTCCCGGAATGATGGGGATATTCTATATGCATCCTGTTAGTTCGGTTATCAAGCGTTCACCATATGAATGATTTTTTTATCTCTATGCCGTGCGAAATGCCTGATATGAGATTATGTTTATGAGAAATAGAAATAAAAATCTTGTGGTCTATTTCATTATTGGAAATGATTTTTATGATAAACTAATGAACTCACCAACCTTTTGGTTGACACTTTAAAGAATGTTTATTCTCAGGTATGAAAGAAATCTTCCGCTGTGCATTTGCTCATTTTAGAGATATTACTTGGAGTCATTCATGACATATTTCAATAGACGTTGCATTCGAGTCATTGAGTTCATCAAGATTATTATTAAGTCAATTATAGTTGGATATATTATGAAATGATATGCATGCCGTCAACTTTCGATGTAAAGCAAGTTTGTCTTTCAAAAACGAATGCAATGTTTGTAAAATGTATCATATAGAGGTCAAGTACTTCGCGATATAATCAACTATTACGAATCGTCTATAATCAATATGGACTTCGTCCGGATGGATTAGGACGGGTTATGAAAGTTGGTATCAGAGCGGTGGTCTTAGCGAACCAGGTCTACATTAGTGTGTCTAACTGATAAGTCGATAGGTTGCATTAGTGAGTCTGGACTTCGACCGTGTCTGCATGTCAAAAGTTTTGCTTATCATTTCTAGTCGGAAATCATCTGCTTATTATCCTTAGAAAATTACCTGTTTATCATTATTAGTCTAGACATGTCTTGCTACATTAATTGCATGAGTAGTGTATAGACAAAATTCATATCTTAGCGTATCTGCTAAATCATATCTTATCTTATCCGTTACTTTAAACTTTGCCTGACATATCCCGCAAATTCCTCCGTAATCTACAAAATCTTTTAATCTATATATATATATATATATATATATATATATATATATATATATATATATATATATATATATATATATATATATAGATATAGATATCCTATGTAAATAGAATACCACCCGATAGCCGGAAAATCATTTTATATCAAAAAATCCTTTATCCAATCGTACGAAATGGAATTTGTCATCAGTTCAAGTCCCTCGGATTCTGAAATGGAATCCCACTCAAGCTCCGAAAGCAGTGTGACCGGAATGGATCAACCAATCAGTCATCATCTATTATGGATGAATTGGAGATGGGTTCGTAGCCTCCTCAATCATTGGAGACAAGAAGAAGGCGATCCTTTCCATCCACCACATTGACCTCTTGACGAAGAACCTGAAGCACTTACCGGCGAACCTGTGCGAAACACCATTTTCTCTCTCATTTCCAGGGTATCTCGTCACGATTATATACTATACCAAATTCTAGATCATATTTATCCGCTCGTCCGAACCGACAATCACCCCGGTGTAATAGAAGAAGTCAACGAGCTTCGCGCTCGGGTAGTGGCTTTAGAGAATATGGTGTAAAGGTTACAAACACCAGCAGCACCAGCAGCATAACCAGTATCACCACCACCAACAACAACCGCATCGCAAACCTCAACTTCACAATCTGTCACACGAACATCAACGTCATACGCACCATAGATACCAAGGAGTACCAACAACAATGAACGATGAAGTATTAATTCATAACTTCATTGAAGAAATATTCTGCGAAGAATATGTGGTTTCTAAAAGTTTTAGAGATGACTTATTCTAGCTCAAACCGAAAAGCAAATGAGATTAATATCATGTTAACTCATTAAATCCATGATTACATCTGAAGAAAATATATATGTATATATATTTTTTCATAACGATTGTAATTAAAAATTCTTTTGTACAAACTGTTAATGATGAAAATATTTTAACGGGTAGGTAATACCCGAGGAATATTTAGATTTCACATTAATAAGTTACACTGTACATTCTTCGAATCAGATTCAATAGTCATTTACTATCCTACTTACATCCACCGATATACAAATCCGTTCACCACAGAATAACCACATTCATCCAATTTCATATTGGGATTTTGATTTATCAGAATCCAACAAGTGGCATAATGAAGAAAACATTTGACAAAATAAAATTTGTTAGAAACAAATAAATTAACTATGAGAAATTTTGTTAAGAATCCACGCTAACTGTTCCTAGCTAATTGTTCCTAGCTAACTGATTACATTTTATTTATCGCAATTTACATTCTTGCAATTTTATTTATCGTCATTTAATTTCTGTTATTTACTTTACGCACTTTATTTATCGTTATTTAATTTATGTTATTTATTTTACGCACTTTAAATATCGGGACACGTATACAAGGTTTAATATATCATATCGACGCATTTATATATATTATTTGGAATGACCATAGACACTCTATATGCAGTAATGAACGAGTTCTCTATACAGGGTTGAGGTTGATTCTACAATAATATATATATTTTGAGTTGTGATCGAGTCTGAGACTTGTACACGGGTTACGATACATATTAATTAATTTAAATATTATATATTAAACTATATATGAATTATTGGACTGTTAAGTGTTGACTATCGACTGTGGACTAATAACATTGGACAATTAAAATGAATTAAAATATTGATTATAACATATGAAACTAAACAATTCTTCAAGTTTGCCACTTGATTTCATCTTAAATCTCATTGTTATCTTGACGATTACAATCTGCGTTCAAACCTTTCATGATTCTTGAAAACATCTCAATCGAGAGGATGAACCAACCGCACTTCATCTACAGAAGAAAAGATTTATGCATATAGTTATGCACATGAAAAATACTCTAAATCTGATTAAACGTTTAATACATATCTGTGCTAGCTCCTTTGGCGTTGTTATTACCGAAGATAACCTTACAATCCCTTTCCAAAGTAGCCAATTTTGTCACAGCTTCAGCAAGTCAACTTCGACTTTTCGTTCGGAACAACCTTATCATCAACTTGATATATATGCCTACTCTTTTATTGTTACCATGGAACCTTTTATATTCTACCATATTACCATCATCGTTTAATCATCTAAAAACAAAAGTCTTATGAAACCACCTCGGATTGATAACCGATGATTCAGATATCGTAGCATTAAATGCAGAGGAAACAGAAAAATGGTAGATGGTCTAAACGGCCAAAAGTTTGATGATAAAGAATGGAGTGTTAGGAGCGCTCGATGGAAAATTTGGTACTGAAAAACTAATTGAGCAAACTACGAAGGAGTCTCTGAACAAATCACAAGGACTAAACTTGTACATTAAGAATCCTGATGATTCTGTTTTTGATGAAATCTTTAGCGAATACCTTGCTTCTGACTCCAAACTCTTGCGGACAAATTTTCTTCACCATCCTTAGATATTAGAAATTCCAATATATCATCGTATCTTTCATTATAAATATCCTCCATATTTCTGAAGATATTTTTATAACTATTCTTATCTGAAATCATTAATCTCTTCGTGATATCAGTGTTAGAAACTGTTAGTTTCTATATTCTGTAAACTTTCGAGCTTAAAATATGAATGTTATTGAAGTAATGTTGGGAACTGATGCATGAGTTAGTATAATATAATAACACTTGATCAACGTGATTATATTACAGTGAGTCATGCTGAGTTTCTAAATGAAACGTGATGATTCACAGATAATAACATCATCATGTGCCATGTACACGACTCTTACATTCTGTCTAACCTATAAACATATCAAGAACATGTCTTTCTTGATAGTCCTATCTTTCCCTTGAATTCTGGTAATTTGACAAGTCAGGTTATACTATTACAATTTCCTTCTTAGAACATTAACAATGTTCATTCCGAAATTCATGTCTGCGAATTCTGGACCATTACAAGCAATGCTTAGTCACAAGAAGAAGAAACGAAGGACAAAACTCCAAAATAGAGATTGGGGTATAAATCATGGGAAATAAAAGAGAGCATTAACTGGGGATGACAATGATTATAGAAAACCGAAGCAAAGACTTCGAAGTATGAGGGAAGATATAAAGTCCGATAATAACACATAAATTACAAACCGTGTATATCAATATTTATAGCAACATAAATACACGGGAAAATTAAAAGCACTATAACCCCAAGGGCAAAGTAGAAGTAAGCAGATTCATCTGGTGGAAGTTGTAAAAGGAGAATAATTGTTGCGATAGTAAGGATAAGGACAAGAATTAGAACTGGATTAAGCATTTTCACAATCTTTTGAATTTGGGACTTTAGTATAGGAGTGGTGAAAATAATAGAATGGAAGAAGTTCATTTATAGTGGAGATACCAAACAAAGCAATCGAGACAGATGATCGCATTAAATTAAAGAGATTTTAAATTCCTTAATCTCGAGGAAATCAGATCTTATTCAGATTTCAAAGATTTTTCCTAAATCCCTTGAATTCCGGAAATCAACCGTGACTACGTCACCGGCTAAGACAAACCTGCATTTACTCATTTCAATCTTTTGTCACAGCTTCGCTTGTACTCTCCGAGTAATCGAATTATCTCATCTATATTACTCAACAGTAATAAAATTCTATTTATCAGCTCCTATTCATCAAGAAAACATTCTTATTGTTAGCAATGACGACTACACTCAAATTTCGGTTCGAAATTTCTTTAACGGGTAGGTACTGTGACGACCCGGACATTTTCGATAGAATTTAAACTTAATCTTTACATAAGTTCGACACGATAAGTGAAGTCTGCAATGTTGAGTCTCGAAAACTTTGGAATAGTTTACATGAGTGCATTTGTCCTTTTGACCATTCCCGACGATTCACGAACAATTGTTGTAAATAAATATGTATATATAAATGTAAGTATATGTATATTAAATTGAAATTATAAAATATAATTTAAGCATGTGAATTAAATATGTAAAATAGAATACAAAGTAATTAAGTGTAAATTTAAAATGAATCTATATATAACTATATATATGAATTCTATGATTAAATATTATATGTATATTATAATATATATATATATATATATATATATATATAATTTATAAATATTCAATAAAGGTTATCATATTATATATGTTTATATTATGTAATTAATACTATATAATACAATTTAAAATATACTTGTTGTATTAAAATTAATATCTTCATTATCAATATAAATATTAATATTAATATTAATAACAGTATCATTTATGATATTATATGAAATCTGGTACATTTGAATTGTGATTATTATTTAATATTATTAATAGTATTATAAATATTATTAATATCATCATTATTATAACTAGTAGTAAAATTAAAAATTTTATTTATGATTAATATTAGTATTGTTATTAAATTTTAATATTAATATTAACATCTGTATTATAAATATTATTGTTTTTAATATGAGATTTGATACATGTAACTTGTTAGATCTTAATTATTATTTGTATTACTATTATTAGAATATTATTATTATTTTCAATATATATGTAAAATAAATAAAAAGTTTGATATATAAATTGTTATTATATTATTATTACTAATATTATCAATCATTAATAATATTAGTATTATGATAATCAATACTAATAATAATATTATTGTTATAAATTTTATAATTATTATTATTATCATTACTAATTGTATTATCATTGTTATTATTATTTATATACTTATTATTAGTATTAATATTATTATTAATACACATATACATTTACAGATACATGTACATATAAGAGATACAGTTATACATATATAAAATACATATACAGAGTATATAATTATACACATATACTGATATATATACACAAATACAGACTTATATATATATATATATATATATATATATATATATATATATATATATATATCAGATTTATTATTATTATTTTTACTGAATTAATCCTCCACAGAATCCAAATTCGAGATATATCTTTGACTAAATGTATTCAATCCGTGTATCTATCTATTAAATGATTCCATTACAGCAACCAAAGTCAAATTCTGTTAGCAATCACGTTCACCTTTTTATTTTTTTATTTTTTTCTTCTGTCCTTTGGAATATTTTTCTGTCGATCGATATTGGTTATATAATTGATACAAATCAATGTTAGAAGACACCAGACAATCCATTTTATCATTTAACAAATTCAATTATCTTTTACAGTTTGTAAATTTTCGAAATTAAATTAAAACTTGAAGAACAACCGTCGTTCTGCCCTGTTCTTGTTTTATTTTTCAAATTACTCGAAATTAAAATCAATTACAAAATGTATTAATGCAGATATGTTATAAACCCTCTTCTTAAACTATCTGGAAAACCTTATGTTTAAATTTTATCTATTAAGCTCTAATTTTGAAGTTAAATTGTTTTAAAAAAAAAAAGTCAAAGAAGGTGTTCATAGCAAAATTTACATTCGTTTTGAAGTTTCAATTCAAATTAAATGTTCAGAAAGATTTTAGGAATGGAATGTAAACTTTTTCATGTTGTAACTATAGTCTAAAACACAATAGAATTTCGAAATCGATTTTTAGTTCATACTCGTGTTCATCCGACTGTTTTATTTATTTATTTATTTATTTATTTTTATCTGATTAAATCAAACCACTGAGATAGATGATTTACATTTTAAAATGCAACTAAAATACATAACATTAGATTGAAGTGAGGATTGATCTCTGGTCAATTTGATTTTGAGTTGAAGGAGAACATAACAGACAGATATATAAGTTATAAAAATTTTGAGTGGGTTTAAAACAGATAAAAGAATTGGTGCAAATGGTTTATTGTGATTACAGGTGAACGGGAGGTCTCGGGTTCAATCCCCGACAGTGGCATTTTTTTTTATATAAACCTCTTCTATTGAGGTATAATTATGTCTATTATTATTATTTCTTATTATTATTACTGTTATTATTATTATTATTATAGTTATTAGTATTATTATTATTGTTGTTATTGTTATGAATATTATTAATAATTATAATTGTTATTAAATACACTAAGATTAATACTATAATTGTTATTACTATGACTAATATTATTATTGTCATTACTAGTATTATAATTAATACTTCAACTATTATCATTATTATTAATTCTTATAAAAACTATTAATAATATAAGTATTACTATTATTAGTATTATGATTAAGATTACGAATCAATGTTACAGAAACTTTAATTATTAGCTTAGAAATTAAACACGAAAATTATGATTATCATTATTATCAGTATATGTATTATAAATACAATTAGGATTATTATTATTGTTATTATTAATATTATTATCTTTATCACTAATATCATTAATAAGTATTCTTATTGTATTATCACAAGTATTATCATTATGTAATTACACAAAAATATGTATCATAACGATCATTAGCAGTAAAGTTAATACAAATATAATTATTACTATCATTATTATTATCGTTAATAGAATTATAACATTATTAACTTATTAGTATTATAATTACTACCATATTTACCATTATTAATATTATTTTACCTACTAATATTATTAATATATACCAAAAATATATTTTTTTTACATATAACCTAATGAAGATTAATATTTTTATATAACAAAAGAAATATAAGAAACATGCACATAATATTAATATAAAAAGGACATAATTAATAAATTTAAATATATTTGTCCGATTACGATTATGTGTATTAATAAATATACAAATGATATAGGTTCGTGAATCCGAGACCAACTCTGCGTTGTTTAATGTCGTCATATGTATTTTTACTACAAAATACATTAGGTGAGTTTCATTTGCTCCCTTTTTAAATGCTTTTGCAATATATATTTTTGGGACTGAGAATACATGCGCTGCTTTTATAAATGTTTTACGAAATAGACACAAGTAATCGAAACTACATTCTATGGTTGGATTATCGAATCGAATATGCCCCTTTTTAGCTTGGTAGCCTAAGAATTAGGGAAATGACCCCTAATTGACGCGAATCCTAAAGATAGATCTATGGACCTTGACACGTCCTATTCGGGTTACGAATGCTTTAGCACTTCGATTATCATGTCCGATGAGAGTCCCGGAATGATGGGGATATTCTATATGTATCCTGTTAGTTCGGTTATCAAGCGTTCACCATATGAATGATTTTTTTATCTCTATGACGTGCGAAATGCCTGATATGAGATTATGTTTATGAGAAATAGAAAAGAAAATCTTGTGGTCTATTTCATTATTGGAAATGATTTTTATGATAAACTAATGAACTCACTAACCTTTTGGTTGACACTTTAAAGCATGTTTATTCTCAGGTATGAAAGAAATCTTCCGCTGTGCATTTGCTCATTTTAGAGATATTACTTGGAGTCATTCATGACATATTTCAAAAGACGTTGCATTCGAGTCATTGAGTTCATCAAGATTATTATTATTAAGTCAATTATAGTTGGATATATTATGAAATGATATGCATGCCGTCAACTTTCGATGTAAAGCAAGTTTGTCTTTTAAAAACGAATGCAATGTTTGTAAAATGTATCATATATAGGTCAAGTACCTCGCGATGTAATCAACTATTACGAATCGTCTATAATCAATATGGACTTCGTCCGGATGGATTAGGACGGGTTATGAAACGAGTAGCCCAAGATGAGGCTCTTAAGGAGGAGAATATCTCTCAAGAACACCTGAACATTCTCGTTTCACGATTTGAGGTTAAGGAGACTGGACTACGATACTTTGCCGGAAGGATTTGGGTACCTAGTTATGGAGATCTACGGAGCCTTATACTAGACGAAGCCCATAAGTCGAGATATTCGATTCATTCAGGAGCCGGTAAAATGTACCACGATCTCAAGGAACAGTATTGGTGGCCTACTCTTAAGAAGGATGTCGCAACTTACGTTGGTAAGTGTTTGACTTGCTCGAAAGTCAAGGCCAAACATCAAAGGCCATCTGGATTACTTCAACAACCGAAAATCCCGCAATGGAAGTGGGAAAGGATAACGATGGACTTCATCACAAGCTACCGAAGACGGTAAGCGGTTATGATACCAGCTGGGTTATCGTTGACCGACTTACCAATTCTGCACACTTCTTAGCCATGAAGGAAATGGATACGATCGAGAGACTCGCTCAACTATACATCAAAGAGGTTGTATCCCGTTATGGTGTGCCCTTATCGATTATCTCAGATCGCGATACCCGTTTTGCTTCTAGATTTTGGCGTTCTTTGCAAGAAGCCTTGGGAACACGTCTCGACATGAGTACCGCATATCACCCACAGACCGACGGACAGAGCGAACGAACGATTCAGACTTTGGAGGACATGTTGCGTGCATGTGCTATTGACTTCGGAAAGGTTTGGGAGAGACATTTGCCGCTAGTTGAATTCTCTTACAACAACAGTTATCATTTGAGTATTAATGCCGCACCTTTTGAAGCATTGTATGGCCGCAAGTGCCGATCTCCTATTTGTTGGGCCGAAGTAGGCGAAAAGCAAATCACCGGACCCGAGGTAGTTCATGAAACAACCGAGAAGATTGTCCAAATTCAAGCGAGACTTAAGGCGGCCCGTGATTGCCAAAAGAGTTATGCCGACCTTAAATGTAAAGACTTCGAATTCAACGTGGGTGACTGTGTAATGTTGAAGGTCGCACCTTGGAAAGGTGTAATCCGTTTTGGAAAGCGCGGAAAGTTAAACCCGCCATATATTGGTCCTTTTAAAATCTTGGAACGTGTTGGACCCGTTGCTTACCATTTGGATCTTTCGACTCAGTTGAGCGCAGTTCACCCTACTTTTCACGTATCGAATCTGAAGAAATGTCTTGTCGAACCCAAACTTGTCATCCCTCTCTATGAGCTTACGATTGATGACAAACTGCACTTTGTGGAAGAACCTGTCGAAATCATGGACCGTGAGGTTAAGACTTTGAAGCACAATAAGATTCCAATTGTTCGAGTCCGATGGAATGCCAAACGAGGACCCGAGTTTACTTGGGAATGAGAGGATCAAATTATGCAGAAGTATCCTCACCTCTTCCCGACTTCAACACCTGCCTCAGCTTAAATTTCGGGACGAAATTTCCATTAACAGGTGGGTAATGTAACGACCCGACTTTTTTGACTTACTTTTGTGCCTTGTGTTTTAGCGAAATTGCGTATTTGTGCGTACTGTGCTACTTTATACTCTGGAATCTTTATACACATGGCTTACTTTCATTTATGTGTTAAAACGTGCCTTTAAGTACGTAGGATACTTAACTTGATCACCCGAAGCCTCTATGACCGTTAGTGTCACTTGACGTTACGAATAAAGTGCGTATTGCGTACACGTTTAACTTTTGTCGTAATCGGGATATTATGACTACGAAATCTTAATTATTATTTTATAATAATAATTATTTGGGTTTTTGGATGCTTAATTACGCGTATTAATTTACTTATGCTTACTAGTTAGTCTTGTTGGACTTTCTACCTTGTTGGGCCTTAGCCCACCCTACACTAGTTAGTGGACTATTTAATTAGCCCAATTAATATTAGCTAGTGACCCATTAATAAGTAAGATAAATGCCCATTTATTAGAGGGAATATGCTAGCATTTATGTCAAGTATTATCCTTAATGTTGCATGGGATCCTAACATAAGCACCAACTTTAGACAACCATTAACCAAAAAGCAAACTTTTGTCCCCCTTGTCCCCCTCCAAAAATCACGGCCACCACCCCCTCCCCTCACCCCATTCACCTATAAATACAAGCCTCATTCCATCCATTTTACGCTTGCTTTCATTTGTAATTCACACACACTTACTCTCTAATCCCCTCTCTAGTCTTTCTCTCTCTAAAAAGTGTAAGTATTTTGAATTTCTCTTCTTCTTCTCCTTCTCATCATCACGAATTCATCATCATCATCATCATCATGAGTCTAGTTTTTTAGCTTTTGATCTTGATTACATCTTGTAGATTCAAACATGGATTTGAATCCTTCAAGAACATGGAAGATTCAAGCTTTCTAGCTTTGAATCTTCACCTACTTTGTAGATCTATATCTTTTAACTTTAATCTTGTTATTTTGTTATAAAGATTCAAACTTGTGTTTGTAATCTTCATGTAACTTAAAGATCCAAGCTTTATGCTTCAAGATCTTTAAGAACAACCAAGATGCAAGCTTTCTAGCTTGAATATTCATATCTTTTGTTGGATCTAAGTTTCCTAACTTATGATCTCATTATTTTGTTATAAAGATCAAAACTTGTGTTTATGGTCTTCATGTAACCTAAAGATCTAAGCTTTATGCTTCAAGTTTTTCAAGAACACTAAAGGTTCAAGCTTTCTAGCTTTGTGACCTTATAACTTGTGTGAAAGGGATCCAAGCTCTCTAGCTTAGGGTTCCATCACTTCATTTGACTTAGATTATGTTCATACTTGCTTGATTGAAGTAAAGTTTGTAGCTTTAGTTATAAATGTAACTTGTAATTGTGTTAAGACTAAGGATATGATGTAACCTTGGTTCATCATCCATCTAAGACTCTTAAATGAGTTGTGTTCTTATTTGGTCTTAACATATTGTGTGTTGATGGTAGAATCTTGGTCAAGGTGATGCTAACCCATCAACGAGTTGTACACTTGAAGCTACAAGCATCAAGGATGAGAACCGTGATGAGCATCAATCACTAAGAACCCCACCGGAGCACCTTGCTTACTGTTTTCGGGATCTGATCAGACCACCTGGGCTACTGGAAAGTTGATTTTCAGTTAGTTCGGTTCGAGTAGATGATTTTCCGTTTAGACCTCGTCTTAATCCGCGTTACGGTTTAGGATTTATGGCCTTCCGAAAGTGAAACGACCCGACCCAATTCATAGGGACGAATACAATAACATATGATTACATCGCGAGGCATTTGACCTCTATATGATACGTTTTATAAACATTGCATTCTTTTGAAAAGATATACCATAAATGAATATTTAAAATTCAATGTTTTCGACATCTGATGATTTCTACATATAGACAATCACCGTAAATAACAGTTTACAAGAATACTTCCGTTGACAATGCAGTCAAAATAAATACACGGTGATGATTTTGTGAATGCAATGCTTCCTCGAATAAAACATGTATGACTCCATGCACTTGGTTTCTCTAACATATATTCAAACAGCGGAAGACTTCTAGGAACCTGAGAATAAACATGCTTTAAACGTCAACATAAAGTTGGTGAGATATAGGTTTAATGCTAGCAGCGTTATAAATATAGACCACAAGATTTCATATACATAAACGTTTTAATAAAAATATTCTAAGTGGTTGAGCACTTGATAACCATACTTAACATTTAATCAACGTCGCATATTCCCTTTATTATGAAATCTCACTACACTGTACCAAGTGTAGTCACCGAAACGAAGTACTGTGCAACCGTTGAATACTGGTCGTCCAGTCCGGTTGGGGTTGTCAGGCCCGATAGATCTATCAACAGGATTCGCGTTTACAATACCACATGTAAATAGTAGTTACCAAGCTACAGGGAAGTATGCCAGTGGTACAACTCAACGTAGAATATATATTTTTTTTATCACTTGTGTCCATAACGTAAATCATAAAATGCATGTATTCTCATCCCGAAATATTTAGAGTTTAAAAGTGGGACTATATACTCACTTTTGCCTTGAAGGTATTTAACTCGACTTGGTCTCCGATAGATATCACGAACCTAACCATATATATAATATATCAACATATTTTCTTTTCAATTAATCGTTACATATATACTTATAATACTTTTAATATTTTCTTAGTCCGTAGTTAGCAGTCCGATGTTAGTGGTCCACAATTAGTTGCTCAATAAAATAAATAAAGACCCCATCGTATTCGTATTGATCAGAATTAATCTCGACCCATGGTACCATGTTGTCAAATGACGTGTTGCGTACATAAAGTACCGTGTTGTCAAATGACGTGTTGCGTACAATCATGAGGTCTTATGATTAATCTTCTCGTGTTGTTTACGGGTGGTCCTGAAATATGTAAAATCAAATCATAAGTAATTATATATAAAATATCATATTAATTAGAAAAGATATGATTAATTTACTTTATCTCCAAATATTTTCGTAGCTAAACTAGCTTCGGATACCCAATCTTGTTTTAGTCGTAGTTTCTTCATTACAACTCCGTTTTTGTTGGTTCAACTTGCCACTTCCTTGGATCGAGTCAAATTTTAAGAATATGAACTGAAAATACCTTAGTTTGTATTCAAAATCACAGGTTATAGGTCAAACTTTGATAAAACTTATGAAAGTGATCATTTCCGTTGTAAAAACAACATCTAGATGATCATTTTTACAAAAATACTTACACTTTGAGTTACACCATGAGATTTTTATATATTAACATATTCATAATAAATATCATTTTTCCAGAATATAAACTTCCAATTCAAAGTTTAAGATGATTTTTAATTATCCAACCCAAAACAGCCCCCGGTTGCACTCCAACGATGTAGATTCAGTTTTAAGGTGTTCTTTGTAAAACAAAAGTTGTATCTTGTTAAGTTAGCATATCATTATGATATATTACAGGTCTTGAAGTGTTTTAAAAGTCAAGTTAGAAGGATCTATTTAGTTTGCAAACAAGTTTGAAATCATTCAAACTATGTTCTTGTTGTTAAAATTTTACAACATAAAATAAGATAGCTATATAATTATGAATCGAACAAGATTATGAACAAGGTTACTACCTCAAGTTACTTGGACAAAGTTACTGTAAGAGATAAGAAAAAATCTTGGAATCAAAGAGTGGTGGAGTTAGATCAAAAGGTTGGAAGTATACTTCTTCAAATGGGTGGTTATTTTGATATGTTCTTGAAAGAGTTTTCTTATGGTGTTTAAGGCTTGTAATTGAAGCTAAATGATGGGGAAAATGCTTGGAGATGATCAAGTATGAAGTTAGGAGTATTTTGAGAGAGAAATGAGGGTGTAGGTATGAGAAAATGGAGTGAAGAAATGGTGTTCATTCATAAAAAAGTTTTTAGTTTATAAAGAAAGAAAAGGATTCTAATTTTGTTTTCTTACTAATAATTCATGCTACTTGACAAATCCTAGTTACCTCATATCTAGGGCAGTAATAATGTTGATTAGGATGTTGATTTGATGTGTATATACCAATAGTAAATACATATAGAAGCTGGGTATGATACGGGTACATACACCCTAGATATACGTATAAAAATCTTGAGGAAACGGAATGAGAATTCAAATATAGCTATCTTTTGTGAATATACTTATATTATTTTATGTATTTAAGTCCTTAAAAAGTGATTAAATACATTATATATACGATACATGTATAAGCATTATAGGTTATAAGTATATATATCAAAGAATGTTACGTATAGTTATCGTTTTGAAAACTTAAGTTAGTAGTTTCAAAATATACTTATAACTCATTGTCATTAGTACATAATGAGATGTTAAACCATCCTTAGATCATGTTAAATATATATAAATACATATATATATACACAAACGTATAATTATCGTATGTTATATAGTTCGTGATATCATCGGTCAAATTGAACGGTCAAACGTTGTGTAAAACTCTTTTCAAAAACACAAGTCTCAACAATTTGGATTGCTTATCATGTTGGTAAGGTTTAATTTATGTAAATATTAATCTCATAAGTATAAAACAATTGGAAAAATCCGGGTCGTTACAGTACCTACCCGTTAAATAAATTTCGTCCCGAAATTTGAATGGGATGGTCATGACTGACAATAAGTATGTTTTCATGACGTATACGAGTTGGAAATTAGAGTTTTATTATCATCAAGTAATATTGATAAAGCAATTTGATTTTTTGTGAAGAGTACGAGTGAGGCTATCACCAAAGGGTGAAATGAGTAGGTATAGATTCGTCATATCTTTTGACGTAGATAGGATTGATTTCCAAGTTCAAGAGATTTGGAGTAAAATTTTTATAAAGAGATTTGATTCTTCGATTATCAAGGAAATTAGAATCCGCTTTAAATGCGATCATCTATTTTGATTGCTCTGTCGGATCTTTTACTATAAATCCACCTCCCTTCATTTCCTTACAACTCATACCTTCTATTTTTCCTCCCTCAATTCATACTTTAAAACATTTATCAGTATGCTTCATCCAGTACTGATCCTGGATATAATCTTAACTTTCATCTCTGTCATTCTTCTTTTTCATCTACCTCCAGAGGATTTTATTTATTTCTACTATTACCTTGGAGTTATAGTATTGTTAATTCTCCCGTGCCTTTACGTTGCAATACGTATTGATATACACGGTTTGTAATTTATTTGTTGTTGTCGAGCTTTATATTTTATTTTATATTCAACAGTTCCATTCTTCTGTTTCCTCTTCCCGACTTCGAGTCAAGCGAATAATGGTCCGAAATTCGTAGGTATGGTTTTTGAAATAAACATAGTTAATGTTCTAAGAAGGAAATAGTAATTGTACGATCTTGATTTGGTAAGTTACCAGAATGTCCGAAAAGATAGAATTATCAAGGAGATATGTTCTTAATATGTTTGGAGATTGGGTAGAATGTAAGAGTTATGTAACATGGCACATGATGACGTTATGATATGTGAATCATTATGTTCCATTTAGAAACTCAGCATGAATTACTGTAATATAATCACGTTGATCAAGTGTCATTATATTATACTATTTCATGCTTCAGTTTCCAACACTACTTCAAAACATTCATATTTTAAACTTGAATTTTTCAGAATTTAGAAACTAACACAGTTTCTTTTATGTTGTAACGCAATTATTGTGAAGAGATAAATGATTTTTGATGAGGATAGTTGGGAATATATCTTCAGGAATATCGGAGATATTTATAATGAAAAATACGATGATATCTTAGAATATCTAAGATCAGGGAATGACGCGGAAAATCTGTCTGTGAAGGTTTAGAATAAGGAGTAAGGTTCTTACTAACGGTTTCAGCAGACATTAAATCATTTGAATCCTTTGAAGGTAGATTTCGTCATTGTGATTTGTCCACGACCTCCTTTATACTTTGCTCAATCCGTTTTCCAGTACCAAATTTTTCGTTCGAGCTTTTCCAATCTATTATTCTTTATTGTCAAACTTCTGATCGTAATTGTTGTCTACTGTCTTTACCACTTTATCAGTCTTTTCCAAAACTTAATAGCACTAATTCGTAGACTGTTGCATTTTTCAGAAACTTCACATTTGAAATATGTAATTCTTGGGGATAGACGTTGTATATATATATATATATATATATATATATATATATATATATATATATATATATATATATATATATAACTGTCGAAATAGAAATGCTGCGAGATTTCAAAATACCAATTGTTGATTCCGCCAAAGGGGTAACGAGTTGCTGGTACATCTGCTGATAATGTCGTGGAATATAAAAGGTTCTCTGGTAACAAAAGGGTAATCGTATGTATTACAGGTTATAATAAGGCTACTTCGAATGGAAAGTCGAGGTTAACTTGCTGAAACTGTGACAAAATTTGCTATTTTGAAAAGGAATTGCAAAGTTATTTTTGCTAATAAATGCTAAAAGATTTAACGCAGATACGTGTTAAATTATGTCCTTGGTTTTGAGAGCTTTTCAGGTGCAAGACTGCGGGTAATGTGTAGTTGGATCATCATCTCGATTGTCCATTATTTGAAGTGTCTTCAGGAATTTCGAAGGGTTTGATCATAGATTGTAATTGTTAATATACATATGATGTTTTAGGACTTTGAATGATACAAATATTTTTCTGGGTTTCAAGAATCGAATGATGTTCTAGCATAGTTTTGAAGTCAAAGTATAGTTTTGAAAGATGTAAGAGTCCTAAGAGTGATGTCTTCTGTTAAGTCTTGACTTGGATTTCATTTTGTCATAATCAAATTTGGATGAGAATGGTTGTTTTGATTTCTATGAAAGAATGTATATTATTGTGAAGGTAGTGAGTATAGTTGATGATTGTTGAATCAGAATCGAAGAATATAATCATATTAATTGTGAATTTATATATCTCTCGGGTATTACCTACCTGTTAAAAAAAATTTCACAAGTAATGTTTTGTACCAGAGAATTTTATTACAATCTTTATGAAAATATATGTACATATATATCTTCTTCAGATGTAATCATGAATTTAATAAGTCAATATAATATTAGACTGATTTGATTTTCAGTTTGAGCTAGAATAAGTAATCTCTAAAACGATTAGGAACCACATATTCTTCACAGAATATTAATGAAGTTATGGATCAATACTTCATTATTTATTCTTATATATATTTCCTTAGTGAATCATGCTGATACTCATTGAACTCTTGCTAACTTCGCAAGATATGAATGTTGTTTCCCAGTAAGCTTCGAGTACATTGAAGATGAAAGTGTAAAATCAAACATATTATTGAATAATACACTTGGTTTATTATAAAACGAAATTCATTGAATTGAAACAGGGATTGTAGTTAACGATGATTAAGTTGCTGACGAAGGATGTACATCATTGCATATTTGTAGTATGAATTTAAACGAGTAGTATCTACCCTTTTTCAATTCATACTTAATAGATAAGTACGAAAAGATTTATTTTGGTTTCTGAATTCATATATATAAAATATTTATATAAATTCTTCAGAAGAATAAGTTAATACTTCATGACTCGTTGATGCAATATATGCGTTATTGACGATGTCCACGGTGATTCTTGAACTGGTGGAGCTTGTGATGTTAAAGTTGCTGACGATTCTAACGATGTTGATAGCACTGACTGTGTTGGTGAGGCTAAGGGTACTGCTGATGCTGTTGGTAAAACAAGTCTAGCTTGTACCTTACGCATCATTCTTGTCAGGGTTTCTACTCTTCCTTTTATCATTTCTGTCCACTCATCTGATTTATGGTTAAGGCATAAATAGGTAATCTTTATGTCTTTAGAGATTACATAATCACCATAGAATGTTTCTCCGATGAAGTTATGAATCAATACTTCATCGTTTGTTATTGTTGGTAATTCTTGGTATCTATGGTGCGTGTGACGTTGATATCCAAGGTACGGATGGTGATATTGAGGCGTGTGATGCGGATGTGATTGTTGTTGGTGGTAATGATCATGTTGATGTTGATGATGGTGATAACGTTGATGCTGGTGATGCTGTAGCGACCCGACAAAATCGTCATTGACGGCGCCGCTAACTGAGGTCCCGTTACGTGGTCGTAGTCCCTATATGAGACTCGTTTGACCAAAATTATGTCGCATTCATTTGAAAAGTACAAGACTTGCAAAGTTTAGTTTAACAAGCGGATCGACAACAAGTTTAAGTTTACAAAAGTTATAAAGTACGAATGAATTATTTAGCGACATAATTAGTTTAAATCACAGTTGCTATAAATAGCGTAAATATGTAGACCAAGGTTTGAATCCAAAAAGTGCTATCCCTAGCGTATGTATGTATGCTTGACCCCAAGCAAGTAATCAAAGTGTATGCGGAAGCATGTATCAAATAGCCATGTATGAACCTGAGAAACATATAGAAAACTGTCAACGAAAAACGTTGGTGAAATCATAGGTGTTTGTAAACGTATATTTTGAACCACAATAGTTTGTATAGATGATTATCCAAATCGTATTTATTCCGAAGAATGTAGTTTGTATTGCGAGCACCCAATTACCAAAGCTTAACTGAATCTTCCCTCTGAATTTTGAATATAGTGTTAGAACATACACTATGCACGTTGAAATTATATTTCATCCACTAACGGTAGCGAACCGTCTGAATGAGGGTTCGTTAAACCCGTATGGCCACACAACATAATCACTCGCTTACACTTACACCCTGCAAGTGGAACTAATGATAATTGGATTGAGGACTTTTGTTCAAACTCGCCTGTATCTTTGTATTCGTATTTGTGTTCAAAGTATAAAAGTATGAAAAGTATATATACATGTGAAATGTATATAAGTATGTAATGTATATGTTTCTCAGCCCACGATTTAAAGGAATAAAAGTATTTGCAAAGGTGGGACTATGATCTCACCTCGAGTGCACGAGTATAAATGTACTTCACAAAGTAAACGTGTGCATAAATGTTGCTTAGCCTTGACCTAAACAAGTAAGTTGTGTCAATTAACCGGTTACGACACAAGGTCGGGCGAAATGTGTTCAATTAGTCCTATGGCTCGTTACGGCTCGATTAAGTATAGCATGTGAATCACGTTGTCAAGTTTCATACAAGAAACAAGTATAAAAGCATGTTAGAACGATTGCATAAAAGTTTGGTTAAGTTTGACTAAAAGTCAAACTTGGTCAAAGTCAACGAAAAAGTCAACACGTTCGGGTCGGGTCCCGAACTATTTTTCTAAGCTTAGAAATCATATATGAACATGTTGGCCAAGTTACATGTTAATCGGAGGTGCGTAGCATAGCAAACATTTTTCATAAAATGGAAAAGTTGGACAGAAGCTGGACGCGGCTTATGTCGCGCCGCGACCAGGGTTGCCGCGCCGCGGCCTTGGTCGTGGTCTGGTGTCTGTCAGTTACAAATGTTCAAGACTTGGTAAAACTTCAAACAAACGCAAAACGCAAACCGCAAACAATTAGAAGACGTATCTTATACCGTTGGAAAGCTCTTTTGACAAGGAACACAACTAAACATGTTTCATCAAACAAAAACAACATTTTCCATAACCGATTTCTCGTCAAGTGATCATTTAAAAGTCCATTTTCAAAGTTTCAAGTTCATCAATTGCATTTTAAGTTTCGGGAATCCAATTCACACATATGATATGCCGTTTTGAAGGTAATGAAGCATACATTACTACTAAACACTAACAATTAACATTCCATGGCATTTAAGCATCCAAAAGTTCATGTCAAGAACTATCAAACCCTAGTCAAACATCACAAAATCATTAATCGGGTTTTTGAAGTTTTCTTAATCAACCTACGCATCAAAACGAAGCTATTGAAGTAACTAACACTTTGAACACACAAACATTAACATCTAAACACATTTCATCATCCAAAATCAAAGATTAAGCATACACTTTTCATTTTCAAGCTAGTTACACCAAAACATCAAGATCGAACATACAAATCATATATTCATGTTATACACGAGCCATAGACACTAACTAACAACATTTCAAGTCAAAAACACGAATTTAGAGAAAATTTAGTGTTTTAGAAATGTTACCCAAAATGGATGAAATTGGTACCAAATCGAAGAGGATGATGAGAGGATCACGAATATGTAATTTGTTTTGAAGTTTGCTTCCCGATCCGAATTTAGATGATGAATTATGTTTGTGTTCTTGAGAGAAAAAAAGAAAGAAAGAGAGAGAGATGGAGGGATTGAATGGTGGTGATTGGGGTGGACTAGTTGACCTAGTCAACTAGTTTGCCCCGTGTCAATTTTAGTCCCTCGAGTTTAGAAGCGGGTGCGGGATTTAGCCAAACGAATATTTTTAAAACGCTCGAGTAAACGGGTGATGTCAAAATTAAATAGCGGGAATATAATGAACGTTACTCACGGAAACTATTAATTTATATACGAAAGATTATGTTTAAAAAAAAAGACGGTGTTAAAATTAAATTTAACGGAAAAACGCGGGATGTTACATTATCCACACCTCAAAAGAAATTTCGTCCCGAAATTTAGTTGGAAGTAGTAGTTGTTGAATCTTACTCGAGACCTTGCGTTGTAAATTCTACGAATAAGTGAAGGTACGTCCTTGAGTATTTCCACGAATTTTTGACGGTCGGGATCATATGTTGTTTTAAGGTTTGGCTTCACGATTTATGGTTTCAACCGGTCCTCCTAGGAAGTGAGGGTTATCGTCGATAGTGAGTTCATCAAAGGAGATAACAAGTTCTCGTTTCGCAAAACACGTCTTTGAGTTGATACATCGAATGTAGGATAAACGGAGACTCAAAATGGGTCGGAAAATCTAAACGGCTAGCGACGGGTCCAAAACTCCCCAAGATTTCAAAAGGATTAAAATATCACGGATTTTGTTTTCTATGTTTCCCGAAACGGACTGCACCTTTCCAAGGTGCGACTCTTAACGTGACGCGGTTTCCCACGTGGAATTTGAAATGTTTACGTCTAACATCGGCGTAGCTCTTGGTGATTACGAGTCGCGTAGGGTTTTACCCGAATATGAATAAATTTTCTCGGTTGCTCATGAATAACCTCGGCCCCGGTGAATTGATCATCGCTTACTTGGTTCGACAAAGGAGAATGACGTTTCCGGTCACATGTGGTTTCAAAAGGAGTGACGTTAAAACTCGAATGAAAATCATTGTAGTACGAGGATTCGGTTAAAGGGAAATACTTTGCTCAAGTAAATTTGAAGTTGGTAATACAACTTGTATTATGGTTTCCAAGGTTTAAATCGCATGTTTGTTCGGTCCGTCGGGTTGTGGATGGTACGCGGTACTCATGTCTAAATGCGGTCCCGAGGCTTTTTGTAAGGTACTCCAAAATCTAGAAATGAAACGAGGATCTCGATTCGAAACAAAGTACATTCCGCAAGGTATATTTGAACAAGTTTGTTAGGACAAGTTTCTCAAGAAAATTCGCGTCGCGGAAGATTTATCGTTTTCCAAAAATGTTCGTCGGGGCAAGTTCTTATCGGGTTTTGAAAACGATTGTTAGGACTATCCACCCTCGCGGCGAATATTTGTACGACGTGAAGAGTCGCTCTCCATTGCGAAATTAGAATAAGGACCTCCTGAACCGGAAGTACGAGGGTGATGCAAGAGAAGTTTCCGCCCCGATGTAAGCATAACGAGTAAATTGTAGTTAATCAATAAGACTGTGCGAGGACGAGATAGTATACACGTGTAACATACGGTTGAAGTCGAGAGGAATCGGTAATTCATTTGGAAGCATAAGTATAGTTCGACAAAAGTCGAAGGGGTGTCCCCGGTATGGTTGTTATCAATATTCTCGGAGTTTTCGGATGTCCAAACATGAAAAGATGAAGTCATGTACATGGCACATGGTGGTGTTTAGGTTGATCGAGTCTAACCACCATCACGCGTCACTAGAACTTTGGTATGTCTTACCGTAATATAACCACGTTGATCGAGTGTCGTTATATTACGCTAACTCATACCTCCATTCCCACATCACTCTATAGATTCAAGTTCGTGTCATCGCGAAAAATCTAAAATAAACAAAATGTAACGACGTCTCAAACGTGACTCGTATTAAATCGAAAGAATTTCTGTAAATCTAAGGAAGCGTTTCCCCGTGGGAAGTGTATAAATGATTGTTCACGTCAAATCGGTTCGATTCAAACAATAAGGTATTCAAGTATGAAAAGAGTAACGAGTCATGATAACGAGTAGCACGCAACCGTAGTGATAAATGTTGATGACGATACTCACCTAGAGTAGTGATGGTAGTAACACCAAAAAGTAGATAGTAAGAGACACCAGCGGGAAACCGATAGTAAGTTGAAACGGTGGCAAATAACAATCCGGGAGACAGAGTTCCCGAACAAGTGTGACTAATGAAGTCGTCGTCATCCATACGTGTATGAATCATGAATTTACGTGTGTTACCAAAAAGTGGCGGAATACGAGTTCGTATGATGAAGGTTGGGTACCATTAAAAAGTTTGCCTAAGAATGATTCAAGTATAATGCACAAGTAGTCAGGTAAGTGCTATCTATAGCAAATGTATGTCAGAATGCAAATGCTAACTATCCGGTTGTAGTCTAGACTCACTAATGCGTCCTAACGACTCTGTTAGACACACTAATGCACGTCCTAGTTCCCTACAACCAACGCTCTGATACCATCTGTAGCGACCCGACAAAATCGTCATTGACGGCGCCGCTAACTGAGGTCCCGTTACGTGGTCGTAGTCCCTATATGAGACTCGTTTGACCAAAATTATGTCGCATTCATTTGAAAAGTACAAGACTTGCAAAGTTTAGTTTAACAAGCGGATCGACAACAAGTTTAAGTTTACAAAAGTTATAAAGTACGAATGAATTATTTAGCGACATAATTAGTTTAAATCACAGTTGCTATAAATAGCGTAAATATGTAGACCAAGGTTTGAATCCAAAAAGTGCTATCCCTAGCGTATGTATGTATGCTTGACCCCAAGCAAGTAATCAAAGTGTATGCGGAAGCATGTATCAAATAGCCATGTATGAACCTGAGAAACATATAGAAAACTGTCAACGAAGAACGTTGGTGAAATCATAGGTGTTTGTAAACGTATATTTTGAACCACAATAGTTTGTATAGATGATTATCCAAATCGTATTTATTCCGAAGAATGTAGTTTGTATTGCGAGCACCCAATTACCAAAGCTTAACTGAATCTTCCCTCTGAATTTTGAATATAGTGTTAGAACATACACTATGCACGTTGAAATTATATTTCATCCACTAACGGTAGCGAACCGTCTGAATGAGGGTTCGTTAAACCCGTATGGCCACACAACATAATCACTCGCTTACACTTACACCCTGCAAGTGGAACTAATGATAATTGGATTGAGGACTTTTGTTCAAACTCGCCTGTATCTTTGTATTCGTATTTGTGTTCAAAGTATAAAAGTATGAAAAGTATATATACATGTGAAATGTATATAAGTATGTAATGTATATGTTTCTCAGCCCACGATTTAAAGGAATAAAAGTATTTGCAAAGGTGGGACTATGATCTCACCTCGAGTGCACGAGTATAAATGTACTTCACAAAGTAAACGTGTGCATAAATGTTGCTTAGCCTTGACCTAAACAAGTAAGTTGTGTCAATTAACCGGTTACGACACAAGGTCGGGCGAAATGTGTTCAATTAGTCCTATGGCTCGTTACGGCTCGATTAAGTATAGCATGTGAATCACGTTGTCAAGTTTCATACAAGAAACAAGTATAAAAGCATGTTAGAACGATTGCATAAAAGTTTGGTTAAGTTTGACTAAAAGTCAAACTTGGTCAAAGTCAACGAAAAAGTCAACACGTTCGGGTCGGGTCCCGAACTATTTTTCTAAGCTTAGAAATCATATATGAACATGTTGGCCAAGTTACATGTTAATCGGAGGTGCGTAGCATAGCAAACATTTTTCATAAAATGGAAAAGTTGGACAGAAGCTGGACGCGGCTTATGTCGTGCCGCGACCAGGGTTGCCGCGCCGCGGCCTTGGTCGTGGTCTGGTGTCTGTCAGTTACAAATGTTCAAGACTTGGTAAAACTTCAAACAAACGCAAAACGCAAACCGCAAACAATTAGAAGACGTATCTTATACCGTTGGAAAGCTCTTTTGACAAGGAACACAACTAAACATGTTTCATCAAACAAAAACAACATTTTCCATAACCGATTTCTCGTCAAGTGATCATTTAAAAGTCCATTTTCAAAGTTTCAAGTTCATCAATTGCATTTTAAGTTTCGGGAATCCAATTCACACATATGATATGCCGTTTTGAAGGTAATGAAGCATACATTACTACTAAACACTAACAATTAACATTCCATGGCATTTAAGCATCCAAAAGTTCATGTCAAGAACTATCAAACCCTAGTCAAACATCACAAAATCATTAATCGGGTTTTTGAAGTTTTCTTAATCAACCTACGCATCAAAACGAAGCTATTGAAGTAACTAACACTTTGAACACACAAACATTAACATCTAAACACATTTCATCATCCAAAATCAAAGATTAAGCATACACTTTTCATTTTCAAGCTAGTTACACCAAAACATCAAGATCGAACATACAAATCATATATTCATGTTATACACGAGCCATAGACACTAACTAACAACATTTCAAGTCAAAAACACGAATTTAGAGAAAATTTAGTGTTTTAGAAATGTTACCCAAAATGGATGAAATTGGTACCAAATCGAAGAGGATGATGAGAGGATCACGAATATGTAATTTGTTTTGAAGTTTGCTTCCCGATCCGAATTTAGATGATGAATTATGTTTGTGTTCTTGAGAGAAAAAAAGAAAGAAAGAGAGAGAGATGGAGGGATTGAATGGTGGTGATTGGGGTGGACTAGTTGACCTAGTCAACTAGTTTGCCCCGTGTCAATTTTAGTCCCTCGAGTTTAGAAGCGGGTGCGGGATTTAGCCAAACGAATATTTTTAAAACGCTCGAGTAAACGGGTGATGTCAAAATTAAATAGCGGGAATATAATGAACGTTACTCACGGAAACTATTAATTTATATACGAAAGATTATGTTTAAAAAAAAAGACGGTGTTAAAATTAAATTTAACGGAAAAACGCGGGATGTTACATTATCCACACCTCAAAAGAAATTTCGTCCCGAAATTTAGTTGGAAGTAGTAGTTGTTGAATCTTACTCGAGACCTTGCGTTGTAAATTCTACGAATAAGTGAAGGTACGTCCTTGAGTATTTCCACGAATTTTTGACGGTCGGGATCATATGTTGTTTTAAGGTTTGGCTTCACGATTTATGGTTTCAACCGGTCCTCCTAGGAAGTGAGGGTTATCGTCGATAGTGAGTTCATCAAAGGAGATAACAAGTTCTCGTTTCGCAAAACACGTCTTTGAGTTGATACATCGAATGTAGGATAAACGGAGACTCAAAATGGGTCGGAAAATCTAAACGGCTAGCGACGGGTCCAAAACTCCCCAAGATTTCAAAAGGATTAAAATATCACGGATTTTGTTTTCTATGTTTCCCGAAACGGACTGCACCTTTCCAAGGTGCGACTCTTAACGTGACGCGGTTTCCCACGTGGAATTTGAAATGTTTACGTCTAACATCGGCGTAGCTCTTGGTGATTACGAGTCGCGTAGGGTTTTACCCGAATATGAATAAATTTTCTCGGTTGCTCATGAATAACCTCGGCCCCAGTGAATTGATCATCGCTTACTTGGTTCGACAAAGGAGAATGACGTTTCCGGTCACATGTGGTTTCAAAAGGAGTGACGTTAAAACTCGAATGAAAATCATTGTAGTACGAGGATTCGGTTAAAGGGAAATACTTTGCTCAAGTAAATTTGAAGTTGGTAATACAACTTGTATTATGGTTTCCAAGGTTTAAATCGCATGTTTGTTCGGTCCGTCGGGTTGTGGATGGTACGCGGTACTCATGTCTAAATGCGGTCCCGAGGCTTTTTGTAAGGTACTCCAAAATCTAGAAATGAAACGAGGATCTCGATTCGAAACAAAGTACATTCCGCAAGGTATATTTGAACAAGTTTGTTAGGACAAGTTTCTCAAGAAAATTCGCGTCGCGGAAGATTTATCGTTTTCCAAAAATGTTCGTCGGGGCAAGTTCTTATCGGGTTTTGAAAACGATTGTTAGGACTATCCACCCTCGCGGCGAATATTTGTACGACGTGAAGAGTCGCTCTCCATTGCGAAATTAGAATAAGGACCTCCTGAACCGGAAGTACGAGGGTGATGCAAGAGAAGTTTCCGCCCCGATGTAAGCATAACGAGTAAATTGTAGTTAATCAATAAGACTGTGCGAGGACGAGATAGTATACACGTGTAACATACGGTTGAAGTCGAGAGGAATCGGTAATTCATTTGGAAGCATAAGTATAGTTCGACAAAAGTCGAAGGGGTGTCCCCGGTATGGTTGTTATCAATATTCTCGAAGTTTTCGGATGTCCAAACATGAAAAGATGAAGTCATGTACATGGCACATGGTGGTGTTTAGGTTGATCGAGTCTAACCACCATCACGCGTCACTAGAACTTTGGTATGTCTTACCGTAATATAACCACGTTGATCGAGTGTCGTTATATTACGCTAACTCATACCTCCATTCCCACATCACTCTATAGATTCAAGTTCGTGTCATCGCGAAAAATCTAAAATAAACAAAATGTAACGACGTCTCAAACGTGACTCGTATTAAATCGAAAGAATTTCTGTAAATCTAAGGAAGCGTTTCCCCGTGGGAAGTGTATAAATGATTGTTCACGTCAAATCGGTTCGATTCAAACAATAAGGTATTCAAGTATGAAAAGAGTAACGAGTCATGATAACGAGTAGCACGCAACCGTAGTGATAAATGTTGATGACGATACTCACCTAGAGTAGTGATGGTAGTAACACCAAAAAGTAGATAGTAAGAGACACCAGCGGGAAACCGATAGTAAGTTGAAACGGTGGCAAATAACAATCCGGGAGACAGAGTTCCCGAACAAGTGTGACTAATGAAGTCGTCGTCATCCATACGTGTATGAATCATGAATTTACGTGTGTTACCAAAAAGTGGCGGAATACGAGTTCGTATGATGAAGGTTGGGTACCATTAAAAAGTTTGCCTAAGAATGATTCAAGTATAATGCACAAGTAGTCAGGTAAGTGCTATCTATAGCAAATGTATGTCAGAATGCAAATGCTAACTATCCGGTTGTAGTCTAGACTCACTAATGCGTCCTAACGACTCTGTTAGACACACTAATGCACGTCCTAGTTCCCTACAACCAACGCTCTGATACCATCTGTAGCGACCCGACAAAATCGTCATTGACGGCGCCGCTAACTGAGGTCCCGTTACGTGGTCGTAGTCCCTATATGAGACTCGTTTGACCAAAATTATGTCGCATTCATTTGAAAAGTACAAGACTTGCAAAGTTTAGTTTAACAAGCGGATCGACAACAAGTTTAAGTTTACAAAAGTTATAAAGTACGAATGAATTATTTAGCGACATAATTAGTTTAAATCACAGTTGCTATAAATAGCGTAAATATGTAGACCAAGGTTTGAATCCAAAAAGTGCTATCCCTAGCGTATGTATGTATGCTTGACCCCAAGCAAGTAATCAAAGTGTATGCGGAAGCATGTATCAAATAGCCATGTATGAACCTGAGAAACATATAGAAAACTGTCAACGAAAAACGTTGGTGAAATCATAGGTGTTTGTAAACGTATATTTTGAACCACAATAGTTTGTATAGATGATTATCCAAATCGTATTTATTCCGAAGAATGTAGTTTGTATTGCGAGCACCCAATTACCAAAGCTTAACTGAATCTTCCCTCTGAATTTTGAATATAGTGTTAGAACATACACTATGCACGTTGAAATTATATTTCATCCACTAACGGTAGCGAACCGTCTGAATGAGGGTTCGTTAAACCCGTATGGCCACACAACATAATCACTCGCTTACACTTACACCCTGCAAGTGGAACTAATGATAATTGGATTGAGGACTTTTGTTCAAACTCGCCTGTATCTTTGTATTCGTATTTGTGTTCAAAGTATAAAAGTATGAAAAGTATATATACATGTGAAATGTATATAAGTATGTAATGTATATGTTTCTCAGCCCACGATTTAAAGGAATAAAAGTATTTGCAAAGGTGGGACTATGATCTCACCTCGAGTGCACGAGTATAAATGTACTTCACAAAGTAAACGTGTGCATAAATGTTGCTTAGCCTTGACCTAAACAAGTAAGTTGTGTCAATTAACCGGTTACGACACAAGGTCGGGCGAAATGTGTTCAATTAGTCCTATGGCTCGTTACGGCTCGATTAAGTATAGCATGTGAATCACGTTGTCAAGTTTCATACAAGAAACAAGTATAAAAGCATGTTAGAACGATTGCATAAAAGTTTGGTTAAGTTTGACTAAAAGTCAAACTTGGTCAAAGTCAACGAAAAAGTCAACACGTTCGGGTCGGGTCCCGAACTATTTTTCTAAGCTTAGAAATCATATATGAACATGTTGGCCAAGTTACATGTTAATCGGAGGTGCGTAGCATAGCAAACATTTTTCATAAAATGGAAAAGTTGGACAGAAGCTGGACGCGGCTTATGTCGCGCCGCGACCAGGGTTGCCGCGCCGCGGCCTTGGTCGTGGTCTGGTGTCTGTCAGTTACAAATGTTCAAGACTTGGTAAAACTTCAAACAAACGCAAAACGCAAACCGCAAACAATTAGAAGACGTATCTTATACCGTTGGAAAGCTCTTTTGACAAGGAACACAACTAAACATGTTTCATCAAACAAAAACAACATTTTCCATAACCGATTTCTCGTCAAGTGATCATTTAAAAGTCCATTTTCAAAGTTTCAAGTTCATCAATTGCATTTTAAGTTTCGGGAATCCAATTCACACATATGATATGCCGTTTTGAAGGTAATGAAGCATACATTACTACTAAACACTAACAATTAACATTCCATGGCATTTAAGCATCCAAAAGTTCATGTCAAGAACTATCAAACCCTAGTCAAACATCACAAAATCATTAATCGGGTTTTTGAAGTTTTCTTAATCAACCTACGCATCAAAACGAAGCTATTGAAGTAACTAACACTTTGAACACACAAACATTAACATCTAAACACATTTCATCATCCAAAATCAAAGATTAAGCATACACTTTTCATTTTCAAGCTAGTTACACCAAAACATCAAGATCGAACATACAAATCATATATTCATGTTATACACGAGCCATAGACACTAACTAACAACATTTCAAGTCAAAAACACGAATTTAGAGAAAATTTAGTGTTTTAGAAATGTTACCCAAAATGGATGAAATTGGTACCAAATCGAAGAGGATGATGAGAGGATCACGAATATGTAATTTGTTTTGAAGTTTGCTTCCCGATCCGAATTTAGATGATGAATTATGTTTGTGTTCTTGAGAGAAAAAAAGAAAGAAAGAGAGAGAGATGGAGGGATTGAATGGTGGTGATTGGGGTGGACTAGTTGACCTAGTCAACTAGTTTGCCCCGTGTCAATTTTAGTCCCTCGAGTTTAGAAGCGGGTGCGGGATTTAGCCAAACGAATATTTTTAAAACGCTCGAGTAAACGGGTGATGTCAAAATTAAATAGCGGGAATATAATGAACGTTACTCACGGAAACTATTAATTTATATACGAAAGATTATGTTTAAAAAAAAAAGACGGTGTTAAAATTAAATTTAACGGAAAAACGCGGGATGTTACAGATGCTGCTGGTGCTTAGGGTATTGAGCTTGCGATATTGATGTTATTGACGGTACTGGTTATGCTGCTGATGCTGCTGATGGTGTTTGTAACCTTCGTACCGTATTCTCCAAAGCCACTACCCGAGTGCGAAGCTCGTTGACTTCTTCTATTACACCGGGGTGATTGTCGGTTCAGACGAGCGGATAAATAAAATCTAGAATTTGATGTAGTATATAATCGTGACGAGATACTCTGAAAATGAGAGAGAAAATGGTTTCTCGAACAGGTTCACCGGTAAGTGCTTCAGGTTCATCGTCAAGAGGGCAATTTGGTAGATGGAAGGGATCACCTTCTTCTTGTCTCCAATGATTGAGGAGGCTACGAACCCATCCCCAATCCATCTAAAATATATGATGACTGATTGGTTGATCCATTCCGGTCACACTGCTTTCGGAGCTTGAGTGGTATTCCATATCGGAATCCGAGGGACTTCAACTAGTGACGAGTTCCATTTCGTATGATTGAATAAAGGATTTTTCGATATGAAATGATTTTTCGGCCATCGGGTGGTATTCTAATTATATAGAATATCCACATATATAGAACAAAAGATCTCATAGATTACGGAGGGATTTACGGAATATGTCAGACAAAGTTTACAGTAACAGATACGCGTAGATATGAATTAGCAAATACGCTAAGATATGAATTTTCTCTATACACCATTCATGCAATGAATGCAGTAAGACGTGTTTAGACTTAAGATGATAAGCAGGTAATTTCCTACAGATGATAAGTAGATGATTTTCGACACAAAATGATAAGCAAAATTTTGACATGCAGACACGGTCGAAGTCCAGACTCACTAATGCAACCTAACGACTTATCAGTTAGACACACTAATGCAGACCTGGTTCACTAAGACCACCGCTCTGATACCACATGAAACGACCCGACCCAATTCATAGGGACGAATACAATAACATATGATTACATCGCGAGGCATTTGACCTCTATATGATACGTTTTATAAACATTGCATTCTTTTGAAAAGATATACCATAAATGAATATTTAAAATTCAATGTTTTCGACATCTGATGATTTCTACATATAGACAATCACCGTAAATAACAGTTTACAAGAATACTTCCGTTGACAATGCAGTCAAAATAAATACACGGTGATGATTTTGTGAATGCAATGCTTCCTCGAATAAAACATGTATGACTCCATGCACATGGTTTCTCTAACATATATTCAAACAGCGGAAGACTTCTAGGAACCTGAGAATAAACATGCTTTAAACGTCAACATAAAGTTGGTGAGATATAGGTTTAATGCTAGCAGCGTTATAAATATAGACCACAAGATTTCATATACATAAACGTTTTAATAAAAATATTCTAAGTGGTTGAGCACTTGATAACCATACTTAACATTTAATCAACGTCGCATATTCCCTTTATTATGAAATCTCACTACACTGTACCAAGTGTAGTCACCGAAACGAAGTACTGTGCAACCGTTGAATACTGGTCGTCCAGTCCGGTTGGGGTTGTCAGGCCCGATAGATCTATCAACAGGATTCGCGTTTACAATACCACATGTAAATAGTAGTTACCAAGCTACAGGGAAGTATGCCAGTGGTACAACTCAACGTAGAATATATATTTTTTTTATCACTTGTGTCCATAACGTAAATCATAAAATGCATGTATTCTCATCCCGAAATATTTAGAGTTTAAAAGTGGGACTATATACTCACTTTTGCCTTGAAGGTATTTAACTCGACTTGGTCTCCGATAGATATCACGAACCTAACCATATATATAATATATCAACATATTTTATTTTCAATTAATCGTTACATATATACTTATAATACTTTTAATATTTTCTTAGTCCGTAGTTAGCAGTCCGATGTTAGTGGTCCACAATTAGTTGCTCAATAAAATAAATAAAGACCCCATCGTATTCGTATTGATCAGAATTAATCTCGACCCATGGTACCATGTTGTCAAATGACGTGTTGCGTACATAAAGTACCGTGTTGTCAAATGACGTGTTGCGTACAATCATGAGGTCTTATGATTAATCTTCTCGTGTTGTTTACGGGTGGTCCTGAAATATGTAAAATCAAATCATAAGTAATTATATATAAAATATCATATTAATTAGAAAAGATATGATTAATTTACTTTATCTCCAAATATTTTCGTAGCTAAACTAGCTTCGGATACCCAATCTTGTTTTAGTCGTAGTTTCTTCATTACAACTCCGTTTTTGTTGGTTCAACTTGCCACTTCCTTGGATCGAGTCAAATTTTAAGAATATGAACTGAAAATACCTTAGTTTGTATTCAAAATCACAGGTTATAGGTCAAACTTTGATAAAACTTATGAAAGTGATCATTTTCGTTGTAAAAACAACATCTAGATGATCATTTTTACAAAAATACTTACACTTTGAGTTACACCATGAGATTTTTATATATTAACATATTCATAATAAATATCATTTTTCCAGAATATAAACTTCCAATTCAAAGTTTAAGATAATTTTTAATTATCCAACCCAAAACAGCCCCCGGTTGCACTCCAACGATGTAGATTCAGTTTTAAGGTGTTCTTTGTAAAACAAAAGTTGTATCTTGTTAAGTTAGCATATCATTATGATATATTACAGGTCTTGAAGTGTTTTAAAAGTCAAGTTAGAAGGATCTATTTAGTTTGCAAACAAGTTTGAAATCATTCAAACTATGTTCTTGTTGTTAAAATTTTACAACATAAAATAAGATAGCTATATAATTATGAATCGAACAAGATTATGAACAAGGTTACTACCTCAAGTTACTTGGACAAAGTTACTGTAAGAGATAAGAAAAAATCTTGGAATCAAAGAGTGGTGGAGTTAGATCAAAAGGTTGGAAGTATACTTCTTCAAATGGGTGGTTATTTTGATATGTTCTTGAAAGAGTTTTCTTATGGTGTTTAAGGCTTGTAATTGAAGCTAAATGATGGGGAAAATGCTTGGAGATGATCAAGTATGAAGTTAGGAGTATTTTGAGAGAGAAATGAGGGTGTAGGTATGAGAAAATGGAGTGAAGAAATGGTGTTCATTCATAAAAAAGTTTTTAGTTTATAAAGAAAGAAAAGGATTCTAATTTTGTTTTCTTACTAATAATTCATGCTACTTGACAAATCCTAGTTACCTCATATCTAGGGCAGTAATAATGTTGATTAGGATGTTGATTTGATGTGTATATACCAATAGTAAATACATATAGAAGCTGGGTATGATACGGGTACATACACCCTAGATATACGTATAGAAATCTTGAGGAAACGGAATGAGAATTCAAATATAGCTATCTTTTGTGAATATACTTATATTATTTTATGTATTTAAGTCCTTAAAAAGTGATTAAATACATTATATATACGATACATGTATAAGCATTATAGGTTATAAGTATATATATCAAAGAATGTTACGTATAGTTATCGTTTTGAAAACTTAAGTTAGTAGTTTCAAAATATACTTATAACTCATTGTCATTAGTACATAATGAGATGTTAAACCATCCTTAGATCATGTTAAATATATATAAATACATATATATATACACAAACGTATAATTATCGTATGTTATATAGTTCGTGATATCATCGGTCAAATTGAACGGTCAAACGTTGTGTAAAACTCTTTTCAAAAACACAAGTCTCAACAATTTGGATTGCTTATCATGTTGGTAAGGTTTAATTTATGTAAATATTAATCTCATAAGTATAAAACAATTGGAAAAATCCGGGTCGTTACAGAAAGTCATTACACCCTATTAACGTTGTGCTGAAATTTCTGACCTACTCGCACTTAAACCGTCGCCACGGTCAAACGAAGACGATTTTGGTTCTGTAAATTGGTCAGCAACTAGGGGACTCGTATAAGGAGCCATAGCCACTGATTACGCGTCTTTTCGATTTACGTAGAGGTCGTAGCAGCTGACCGAAGTCAGCCTATTATTTCGATCTCTATTCTTGTCAAATTTACTTAGCTTTTATGATGATGAACGATGATGATGATGACACTTAAACTTATTTTATGCACTATTAAAACTTATGAGGATAACATACTGACCTAGTAACCTTTGACTTAGGTTGACGACCTTTCGGACCGACTTACTACTCGCATACTTTCATTATCGACTTTACCGCTCTTATCACTGTGAGTTATAGCATCCCTTTTTACTTTAACTATTTTGGGACTGAGAATACATGCGCTTTTTACGTTTTACATACTAGGCACGAGTACTTAAACTTTATATATGTGTGGGTTATACAACGGCATAAACTTTCCCCTTAGCTCGGTAACGTTTAGTCATTGGTCTTTGAACCGGTGAACGCGAATCTTAGATATGGATCCATAGGGTTTGACATCCCCACTCGGGCTAGTCGCGCTAGCATTTAACGGGTGTTTAATACTTCGTAAACATACGCACTCGCCAAGTGTACTTTTAGGGTGTTATAAACGTTAAGTTAGTTATCAAGTGCCCACGGTTAAACATATACTTTTCATACTGTTTTGGAACACTGAAATCTCGTGGCCTACCTTACATTACTGTTACAACTTAAACTATAGCTCACCAACATTATTGTTGACGTTTTTAAGCATGTTTTCTCAGATGTTTAGAGGTTTGTTGCTTCCGCTGTTTAGACTTGCTGTCTTGGTGTTTAAACTTGCTGTTAAGGACCTGCTGTGCTAAAATTCCGCTGCATTACTTAGAGATGTCTCAATCATGGAACTTTTATCTTGCATTCGTAACTTATGTTATTTTCAAATAATGACTTTGTAACGACCTTTGTGTCACGTTATCCTTTGTAAACATTATCTTTTATGAATGCAAAACTGGTTTTCAAATAGCATGTAGTATTCGACAGTGTAAAGATCATGTTGTTGACGAATCGTACACGATGGTTTTGTACGGGGCGTCACATGTTGATATCAACAATGGGGACTTAGTTGCTAATGGGGACTTAGTCGCTAAGGCAATCGATGATGCACATGTTGAATAGGTAATCTCACATCTGTGAATTTACTTTATTAATATCTTTTTGACCACTGAATATAGTAAATCAGCCCGTATTTCACATAATGTGTTTTCATGCTAAAAGTATCCAACCAGTAGACTTGCACTATCTCCAAAGTTTCAGCCTCCTTAAGTAGTGACAAGTGTTTAGTTTAGGTACAGTTGACATTCTCTTGATATTTATCTTTTGGAGAATGATTTACATATTATTTTACTTGCCATTTACATTTTTTGGGGTTATGTTAATGTTTATAAATGGTTATTGGAGATGTTTGTATGGTGACAGAGTATTTCAATGATTGTAACTAAAGTATCTCTGAAAGACAAGCGTGTTACGAATGCGTCTTATAGGAGAAACAATACGCTGCTATCTCCATTGTAAATGTACAATTGCCCTGTCCGCAAAGCACGTTCATCTCAACTAAATCTTCATCAACCCATCGCATGTCTCAACTGTTATCGGTTAAGGTAATCTATGTTTTTGGATAGCTTTTGATCTTATTAGGTAACAGGAATTCAACATGCACATAACTAAATGAGTTGAAACTTCTATCCCTCATAAATATTTTGTTGATAGCTCACAACCTACAGTTCTAATTTGGTTCGGTAATGATGCATGGGTTTTGGCTCCACCGTTCAAACTCTTAGATGACGTGTATCATCACTCGACTTATTTGATGATTAAGGTTAGTACTCAATTATTATTGAATCTAAAACTGTGTATGCGTTTTGTAATCGTTAATAGTGGATAAATTAGTTATAGCTATCGTTTGTTGTCTTTATTGAGATTTTAAGGATGAAATACATGCACTGTTGTAATGGAATTATATTTGAAATTGAATTGCACTTCTAGTGTTATGACTACCTTTTATACTCTATAATCGTTAATTATTAATAAAGGATAATTTAGTGTCACAGTGTATTTATTGAGATTTTAAGGTTAATATACAAGGACTATTTTGATGGAATTATTACAAATGTGTTTGAATTCACTTTGTATGTTTGTAAAAACGACAAGTTTCTTAGTCAGAATCCGTGGAACACGGATTATTAAATTAAATGACTTTAACTTTCACATTCACTTAATACCTAAAATATATCATTAAACTGTTTTGTTTAAACAAACCCGTGATTTCACGGGTCATTTCACTAGTTACTCTAAAACCAAGTGGTGATAGAGGGAGATTCCCATAAACTTATATATGCACATTTGTTTCTTTCGCTTTCCGATGTGGGACACAATGAACCGATTAGCTCTAACAACTAGCAATTAATGTGGCTTAAAGAGTCAGCAATGGCCTTTTTTTTTCTTTTTTTTTTTGAGTCAATTCAACATATATAAGCCTTTAAAAGGGGCGACTTGATGCCTGACTCGGAATATGGTTTGTAGTTTGACTTGCAATTTGACTGTTACAGCCTGATTGATTCAGTCAGCCTGGCCGAGTCTTAACTCCGACGAGTATGAAAAATAGCCCAAAATTATACGTGCTCTTATTATGCGTCAATCTCCATCTTCATTAAATTATCTCCATCCAAATCGATTCATTCTCATCATGATTCAAGTTATAGTTGTTTGTGGATTTCATCATGCTACTGGTCTGACTCTTAGCTTATCTCATATGAATTGTGTTGTAATCCCTTAGCACACATGCACGCACACACACAATGTGTGCGAGTCTTTTGACCTGCGTGAGTCGAATAATGGTTACTCTACAGCTTTTTGTTGGGAAATTACGGTCTCACTAATTCCCACCACCCAGCCCAACAATAATAGTAAAGAAATAAGAACAATACACAACACAAGATTTAACGTGGAAACTCCAAAACAGGAGAAAACCCACCGGCCCCCAAAGAGAGAAATACACTATATCACAAATTGTTACAATGATATAGACGACTCTCTTAAGCCAACTACACTCTCCAAAATATTTAACTAATACAACTCTCAAACAAGGGTAAGAAAGAAAGAAATAATCAAATACTTAAAGTGTATTGATTGATGCAAATTGAAATGAAGACTTAGCCCTCCTTTTATAACCAAGTCACCTACCTCCAACTTTCTCCTCCCACCTATGTGGGATAACATCCTTCACAAAGTAACCATATCAATTTTTTCTATCAAAAAATAAAACCAACACTTTTTTAATTTAATAGACTGTGTTTTATGTGAATATTTGGAACTTGTTAATGTGATCAGTTTTAGGGTGCGTTTGTTTGCCTCTTAATCAGTGGCGATTCTAGGATCAGAATTCAATGGGGTCCTCTAGACACCGAATGATACTTTGTAAAAAAAATTCTCCAAAATATAGCTATTTACTTCAACAAAACTATTGATTTTAAAAATATATGGGGTCCTATCTTAAAATTTAGTGGTGTCCTTTAAGATTTTAGTAGTAATTTATAAAAAGAAATTATAATATAGTGGGGTCCAAGGACCCCATTGCTTTGTATGTAAAGTCGCCTCTGCTCTTAATGTTGAATCATTTAGTACAGTTGTTTCCGACCTCTAAATGACATATGGTGCTGAATGGTTCAGAATTCATTGTTGAATCATTTATAGCTGAAACACTTTCTTAACCATTAAGAATCTTAATATTCTCCTTAAATCATATCCATGACACTTAACCTAGATTTTTTATTCATGTGATACGTTAATAAGATAATTTTACTCAATTAATATCACTCATTCAAAATGATTATTAAACAATTTATTTTCATTCCGAATAAAATCATTAAGATTCTGAACCATTCAACGTTAGTTTTATCAGACGCACCCTTAGATTCTTATATTTGTAGGCCATCTAGATTTTAGAGGGGTCACAAATGCAAGAATTTCCTGAAGGATCTTTGCGTCCAATTGTGTACAGAGCTAGGTTTCTCTTAGCTAAAAAGTAACAAAATATCACCAATTGAAAGAACATGCATACTAGAGATTGAAGTTGGTCATTTATATATCAATACAAATCTAATTGTCTACATCGATAACAATTCATTTACTTTCAGATAGCTAGAAAATTATGGTTTTTAGTTTGATGAGCCGTTATTAGTTAAGTCAAGGTGGGTGATAGCATCTTGGCTTAAGAAAAGCCCAAGTATTACCAAGTAATGGATCAAGGATCATGATGCTTTTGGCCCAAGTAAATTAGAGAAGTCCAGAAGTTTAATTTGTCACATGTGCATAATAAGGAAATTTTGTGGAGTAACTTTTTAAAGGGATTATCACTTTTTTGCCCATTTTTTTTTTTCACATTTTTGCGTTGGAGCCCCAATTTTTTTTTTTTTTTTTTTTGCCAAATTGCCCGCGCAAGGCGTAAGGTGCCTTGCGCCTTGCGTCCTTGCACCTGGGGATTCCTATTGCGACCTTGCTTCCCGGGGACGCAAGGACGCAAGGATGCAAGGTGCCTCTTGCTCCTGCCTGATCGTTTTCCTTCAGACATTTCATCGAACACCTTATGTGCGTGAAAGAAAAGAAGAAAAGTTTTTGGTATAAATGAACGTATGTTTTTGGTCGACATTTGCAAACAAGAAAAGAAGGTTTGCATTGGTTGAATAGCAAATAAAAAGAAGAAAAGTGTGTGTGGTGCACGTGGACAAGAAGAGAAGGAAGTATCCCTTCTTAATTTGCTGGGTCACGACAACAGTGAAACTAGAAGGAAACAAAGGAAATTTGCATGGTGGGATATAAAACCTACGTTCATTTGATCCCCTTTAATTCATATTTATACGGGATATAAAACCTACGTTCATCTGATTGCAGGTACATAAGGTGTATATAAAAATATGCATGCACATAAGGTGTTCAATGAAATGTCTGAAGGAAAACGATCAGGCAGGAGCAAGAGGCACCTTGCGTCCTTGCGTCCCCGGGAAGCAAGGTCGCAAGAGGCTTCTTGCGTCCTTGCGTCCCCGAGAAGCAAGGTCGCAATAGGAACCCCAGGTGCAAGGACGCAAGGCGCAAGGCACCTTGCGCCTTGCGCGGGCAATTTGACTAATTTTTTTTTTGGGGGCTCCAATGCAAAAATGTGAAAAAAATGGGCAAAAAAGTGATAATTGTTATAATTCAGTAGGCTTATAACTACCTTTAGTGGTTTGATTCTTGATGTTATAATTCAGTAGGCTTATAACTACCTTTAGTGATTTGATTCTTGATTAAGAATACTAATAATGAAGTGTAAGAATAAAGATGATAATGGAGAGAAAGAAAGAAACACTTTGTAAGTGTGAGAAAATGGTGCAAGTTTAATGCTTGCATTCATGGCTATTTATAGCAAAAATATCACAAGTTTAGGTAATACAATAATATTACTTTTGTGTATCAATAATTGACTATCCATTTATATATATATATTTATATATTATAACACTCCCCCTTGGATAGCAATTTTGTTTGTTGAAGATCAACTGTAAGTTACTGCCTCGTTAAAAACCTTGCTAAAGAAAACCCAGTGGGAAAAACTTTAGCTAAGGGAAAAAGAGTGCAGCATGGAGTTGACTCCCCCTCAAGTAGACATCGCTTCGGTTGTTACATCTTTTGAACATGTCTCATGCCAATGTTATGAACGTGTGTTCTGAAAATAGCAGTTGGAAGTGCTTTCGTGAAAAGATCAGCAGAGTTTTTGCTGGATTGAACATATCTCATTTCAATCTCGTTGTCCTTAATGAGATTTTGAGTGTATGAGAAGAATCTAGGAGGTATGTGTTTGGTTCGGTCACTTTTGATATACCCTTCTTTCATCTGTGCTATGCAAGCTGCATTATCTTCATAGATAATTGTTGGACTTTTATCGCGTTCTAGTCCACAAGAATCAGTAATGATTTGTGTCATTGATCTCAACTAAAAACATTCCCGAGTAGCTTCATGTAATGCAATCACTTCGGCATGATTTGATGATGTAGCAACAAGTGTTTGTTTTTGAGAACGCCATGATATTGCAGTACCTCCATTTAGGAATACATATCCAGTTTGAGATTTAGCTTTATGTGGATCGGATAAATAACCTGCATCAGCATAACCAACCAAATCTTGTTTTGATTCGTTAGAATAAAATAATCCTAAATCAGTAGTTCCTCGAAGGTATCGAAATATGTGTTTGATCCCATTCCAATGTCTTTTGGTAGGAGCAGAGCTGAACCTTGCCAACAAATTAACTGCAAAAGAAATGTCAGGTCTTGTACAATTTGTAAGATACATAAGAGCTCCAATTGCACTAAGATATGGTACTTCTGGTCCAAGAATATCTTCATGATCTTCACATGGACGAAATGGATCAGTTTTAACATTGAGTGATCTAACAACCATAGGAGTACTTAATGGTTTTGCCTGGTCCATATTGAAACGTTTCAAAATCTTTTCAGTATATGTTGTTTGATGTACAAGTAAACCATTAGGCATATGCTCAATTTGTAAACCAAGGCAATACTTGGTTTTTCCGAGATCTTTCATTTCAAATTCTTTCTTTAGAAGTTGAATGGCTTCATAGATCTCTTTATTTGTACCTATGATGTTAAGATCATCAACATAAACAGCTATGATCACATATCCGGATGTTGTTTTCTTAATGAAAACACAAGGGCAAGTAAGGTTATTTGTATACCCTTTGCTTATCAAGTAATCACTTAATCGGTTATACCACATACGTCCCGATTGTTTTAACCCATATAAAGATCTTTGTAATTTAATCGAATACATTTCTTTGGGTTTTGCATTTGATACTTCTGGTACCTTAAATCCTTCAGGTATCTTCATATATATATCACTATCAAGTGATCCATATAGGTAAGCAGTCACAACATCCATGAGATGCATTTCTAAATTTTTAGAAACTGCCAGGCTGATTAAGTACCTAAAAGTAATTGCATCCATAACAGGGGAATAAGTTTCTTCATAATCAATTCCCGGTCTTTGAGAAAAACCTTGAGCTACAAGTCTAGCTTTATACCTTGTAACTTCATTTTTCTCATTTCTTTTTCGGACAAAAATCCATCTGTATCCTACAGGTTTCACATCTTTAGGAGTGAGAATGATGGATCCGAAAACTTTTCTTTTATTGAGTGATTCTAATTCAGCTCGTATTGCTTCTTTCCATTGAGCCCAATCATGTCTATTTTGACATTCAACCATAGATGTTGGTTCTGGATCATCATCATTATTCATGATGATGTCATATGCAACATTAAATGAAAATTTCTCATCAAGATTTTTCATTTCATTTCGGTTCCATAATATTTTTGAATATGCATAATTGATTGCAATTTCTGTATTGACATCATCAATCTCCTCTGCAGTAGGAGTACTGATTTGTGGTTCTTCTTGAACACTTTCTTTTACTTCATTATCAGCTGATTTTCTTTTTCGAGGATTTTTATCCTTTGAACCAATTGGTCTTCCACGTTTCTGACGTGGCAAAGATTCATGAGTGACGTTATTGCCAGCTTTTGGAATTTCAATTCGAGCTGGAGTATTTACTGCTGGTATATATGATTTTGTCACCGTTTTTGTATCTGTAAATGCATCAGGCAATTGATTTGCAAGTTCTTGTATATGCATTATCTTTTGAACTTCTGTCTCGCATTCTTTTGTGCGAGGATCAAGATACTTTAATTGAGGTTCACACCATGAAACATCATTTTCTTTATTTTTCATTTCTCCCCCTAATCTAGGGAACAATGTTTCATTAAAATGACAATCAGCAAAACGTGCTGTAAAAACGTCACCTGTCATAGGTTCAATATACCTTAATATTGAAGATGTTTCATATCCAACATATATTCCCAACCTCCTTTGAGGACCCATTTTTGTACGTTGTGGTGTTGCAATTGGAACATACACTGCACAACCAAATGTTCTAAGATGGGAAATATTTGGCTCTTGACCAAAAGCAAGTTGTAGGGGGGAATATTTATGACTTGCACTTGGTCTGATGCGAATCAATGCAGCAGCATGTAAAATTGCATGACCCCATATAGATACAGGGAGTTTTGTTCTCATTATCAATGGTCTAGCAATTAACTGTAAACGTTTAATCAATGACTCGGCTAAACCATTTTGTGTATGCACATGAGCAACAGAATGTTCAACAACAATTCCTATATACATGCAATAGTCATTAAATGCTTGAGATGTAAATTCACCAGCATTATCAAGTCTCACCCTTTTAATGGTGTAATCAGGAAAATGAGCTCTCAATTTAATAATTTGGGCAAGAAATTTTGCAAATGCCACATTACGGCTTGATAACAGACAAACATGAGACCATCTGCTAGATGCGTCTATTAGAACCATGAAATATCTAAATGGTCCACATGGTGGATGAATTGGTCCACATATATCACCTTGAATTCTTTCAAGAAACATTGGTGATTCTTTCTCAACCTTAAGTGGTGAGGGTCTAGTTATCAATTTTCCAAGAGAGCAAGATGTACATGGAACCATTGTATCATGATGGATTTTTCTATCCTTTAGTGGATGTCCATGAGTACATTCAATAATCCTTTTCATCATTGTTGATCCTGGATGGCCTAATCTATTATGCCATAAACTGAATACACCAGGATCAATATATTTTTCGTTAACTACCATATGTATTTCTGGTACATTTATATGTGTATAATGTAATCCAGAACTAAGTCTTGGCAGTTTTTCAACCACATGACTCTTGTCAGTGATACTTAAATATTTCTCATTTTTTGTTGTCACTGACTGATAATCATACCCGTTAAGGTATATGTCGGAGAAACTCAATAAATTTCTGCTTGACTTGGGAGAAAATAAGGCATCATTTATTAAAAATTTTGTACCATTTGGTAGTATGAAATTTGCCTTTCCTATCCCTTTTATCAAGTTAGCAGGTCCTGATATTGTATGTATAGTTCCTTCCGTTGGTTTTAGATCAATAAAATATTTCTCGGATTTAAGTATAGTATGTGTAGTTCCACTGTCTGCTATACAGAGATCTCCACCACTTGATTGATGTTGTATTCCAGCAAAATTCATATTGAACTTCATATATAAGAAATAAATAGTGAGTACATTAATATTACACAATATTTTACATGCAAATAGATAGTACTGAAACATTTAGCAAACATAATGACAAAGACAGACGATATTAAATCGTTTATTTTTTGAAAGACACACAACTTAAACATTCAAGAAATCTTCATATAAATCAGATGGTTTCTCAGTGACTGTTGGATCGACGTTATCCACAAAGTTTACTTCCTTTTCTTTATCTTTCAGCGAATCCTGATACATCTTAACAAGATGTTTAGATGTTCGGCAAGTATTAGCCCAGTGGCCCATTCTACCACATCTGTAGCAAGATTCTTCAGAATTTTTAGAAGAATTTTCTTCAACATCTTGTTTAGTGGCCTTGTTTTGTGGTTGATATTTATATTTTCGTGGATTATTATTTCTTTGACCACCACGGCCACGACCACGTCCTCGCCCATTACCATTACCATAAGGATGGTTTCTACCATAGTTATGGCTTTTGGCATGATGATGGTGATGGTTATTATAACCACGACCTTGCCCGCGTCCTTATCCCTGTTTATAATTATTTGCAGTATTTGCTTCAGGGATTGCAAGTGTACCAGTAGGACGGGATTGCTGATTTTTCATTAATAGCTCATCATTTTGCTCTGCAACTAAGAGATATGAATTAAGTTCAGGATATGTTTTGAACTTTAGCATTCTCAAATTTCTTTGCACTGTGATGTTTGCAGCATTCATTGTGGAGAAAGTTTTCTCCATCATGTCCGCATCACTTATTTCATGTCCACAGAATTTAAGTTGTGAACATGTATTATACAGAGCTGAGCTATATTCATTTACTTTCTTAAAGTCTTGGAACCTTAATGTTCTCCATTGTTCCATAGCAGCTGGAAGTAAAATTTCTCTTTGATTATTGAATCTGCTTTTGAGACCTTCCCATAAAACATGGGGATCTTCTACAGTCACATAATTATTTTGTAAGCATTCATCAATATGTTGATGAATAAAGCAACATGCCGTTGCTTGTTCTTTTTCAGAACAATTGTTGTTTTCATTTATGGCTTCAAGAATGCCCATTGATTTAAGATGCATTTTTACTTTTATAACCCACGGCATGTAGTTGTTTCCAGTTGATTCTAAAGGAGTAAATTTAAGCTTTTTCAGATTCGACATTTTCTATTAAAACAAACAACATGATAAATTATAGTCACTTTATATTCATAAGTATATAAACATTAAACATAAATTTAATATAACATAAATGATAAGTAGGTGACAGTGTCGACCATATGTAAGTAATCATTAATAAATGTTATATAACATAAATATAAATATTAGTAAACATAAATGATAATTAGGCGACAGTGTCGGCCATATAAATGTTAGATAATAGAAATATAAATGTTAGTAACATAAATGATAATTAGGCGACAGTGTCGGCCATATAAATGTTAGATAATAGAAATATAAATGTTAGTAACATAAATGATAATTAGACGACAGTGTCGATCATATATTATTCAGGTGGTATAACCGACCATATATCATTTAGGTGGCAGAGCCAACCATAATTAGTATTAAGATTATCGTGCTGATAACGTGTTATAATTCAGTAGGCTTATAACTACCTTTAGTGGTTTGATTCTTGATGTTATAATTCAGTAGGCTTATAACTACCTTTAGTGATTTGATTCTTGATTAAGAATACTAATAATGAAGTGTAAGAATAAAGATGATAATGGAGAGAAAGAAAGAAACACTTTGTAAGTGTGAGAAAATGGTGCAAGTTTAATGCTTGCATTCATGGCTATTTATAGCAAAAATATCACAAGTTTAGGTAATACAATAATATTACTTTTGTGTATCAATAATTGACTATCCATTTATATATATATATTTATATATTATAACAATAATACCCTTTTTTAAACAAGTTGGATGGATGTGGTCAGCAGCTGTTGTCCGGGAAATTCTCCATATATGTACCCCATGATCTTCATGATTCTAGGCATTAGTTTAGTAACTTATTTTATTAGCTCTCCCTCACGTTTATTTCCAGTATCTATTTTGCTCTTTATTTTTCTAGTACAAACTTTTTCAACCTTCTTCTCATTCACGCATTTCATCGAACACCCTTTGATTGATTGAACTCGTTATACCTCTTCTTCTTTTTATCATTTTTATGTTGCATTATTTTGACCGCAATTTAATGCAATGGAAAGAAGAAAAGGAATAAAAGGTCTAAGAAAACGATCAAATGGTGTTCGATGAAATGCGTGAATGAGAAGGGTAATTATCGAGTGGCTTAAGATTGTAAAAGTGTGAACGTGGTGATGAAGGTTGATGAAGGAAAAAGTCAGAAAGTGTTTAAACATTCTGTCACCACTTGCAAGTACAAAATAGATTCTTGCATATTCAAGGATGAACAACACTTCATTTGGTCACATATGTAAGAATATGTACATTGTATATGTATATGTCGATATTAAACTTCAAATTGTTTCAGAATATGTATATGTATATTGCTAGGTCAGAATATGTGTATGTCTTTCAGAAGTAATAAGTAAAGGTTCAATTGAAACAAGTTAGAACTTAGAAGTAAATTAGGACAATTGTATATATTCGTAGATTAATTCGTGGTAGTGGGTGTGTGAATCGCCTTAAAAAGTAGATGTCTGATGTCAAATAACTCAAATCTAAAATTGACAAACAAACTAGTTAACAAAGCACAATCAAGTAAAAGTAGACACAAAAACTTGTATACAATCTTAAAATCATGAAAACAATAGTATTCTTGAACAGGTTCATAACCATAGTAAAGCACAAATTAACTAGTTTAATTCACACATGAAAATTATCTCCTATTTATAGTATATACCATCAATCAAAACAAAGATTAACAACGATGCAAAAGAGTTTGATGAAGATGTTACTTGATCATATACTGATTCGGCGACTCAAAAGTCTCAATGAATTTCGCATTTATAGGGATATCGCCTAATGTAGTTGTATACGAACAATTAAATTGTTTAGTTTTGTTCTTCATGTCTACAACACAAACTTGTCCAGCAATACAAGAATGCATCAGCCAATTCCCATTCCTCATGTAATGTAGCGGTTTTAGATACCACGGTTGATTATATTTCGGAAACGGAGTTATCGATTTCCATGTTCCCCATCGTCCGTTTTCATCCATCATGCACGATTCGATCATACAATTATCGACGTTGTAGTAATACACATATAAAACAAGCCACCCTTTTGTAACCTTTATTGCAGCATTGTAATTTATTGTTTGATATCTTAAAGAAGGAGTAGTGACATCTATCATCTTTTTGGTCATTAAATCGAACCTTTTAAGAAAGTGAGAACCTAATCCATGATTTTGTAGAAAATAAATACTTTTTTCGTTCATCAATGCGTTAGATGGGATCATACCGTTGAACAACATGTCTAATTTCATCCAAGAGTCGAATTTCAACGAGTATATGTACACATTGTTCGAATATGTTACACTTAGAAGCTTGTAGTCATCTTCGGACGAGTTGTAAGACAACGAAAAAACCCTTCCCTTGACGCAAAAACATTCTTTTCAAGAATTGTTTTTCGACAAGATCTTATAATCATCTCTTATAGGATTCCATAAAATAAACTCAGAGTATTCTTGATCACCAAAATTAACCTTTAATCCAACGCACACTAGTCCATTGTGAGATGTTAGAAGCGAAATTTGTTCACGGTTTGCGTTAAATGGCAAAGGCCGACTTCGAGTTAAACAATCTTTAGGTGATTCACAGTTGATTATGCGAAAACTACATGGTTTTGATGGTGATAATAAAATAAGCTTAGAGTGGTTATAATGGTGGTTATTTTTTGTATGATGAAGATGAATTTTGGAGAATTTGGGTGATGATAAGTATGATTTCCATAGCTTACAAACGAGCATAAATCGGGATATAGATTTAACAGGAAGCCTTGGAAGAATGTGGTATAATATGATCTCAAGAACAAGCTCTACTGCCATGGCTATTGATCTGTTTTAGTTTGTCCTAATTGTGTAATGTGTGTGTATGTTTGTATTCAAATAATATACGTATAATTTATAAAAGTATATGGTGAAGATAATATGAAACCAGGAAGTGTATGCTAATCCCAATTATAAAATAAAACGGAGTGTATTATTTTATTTTATACTCGTATATACTTTCATATCCATATCTATTATCTATTACGATTGCGAGTATCCATCTATCTATATTATTTTTAACATGAAAGAAATCAGTGTTGTAAAAAACCTAATTACTCGCCGATTAATCTCCGATTAATCATTTTTAAGAGCAATTCATTCCGATTTCCAAAAATCCCTTTAATTAAACGGTCAACGTTAATTGATGAGTCAAAATCGAATTTGGTAATCAAAGTCGGTCAAACTCAAATAACATGAATTTAAACTAGAACCTTATAGTTTTGAAGCAAAATGAACAATTTTAAACAATTATGTTAAAGTTTATTTTTATATTTGTGATTTTTTTTCTATTTTTACACATATAAATTTTAAAATTTATATTTAAATGTATACAGTACAATCCGATTAATCCCCAATTAATCTCCGAATTGCCGATTAATCCTTTCAAAGTCCCGATCGATTAATCAACGAATAGTGAATTTTGCAACCTTGAAAGAAATTATTAATATTTATTTTAATTATGTAAAGCGAATAATAACTGAGAAATATATCTTGAAACATCTAAGTAACTTTCTGAATTGGAATACCAGGCATATGTTATACGTAAACAACTTGAGATTCTAAAGTATGATATTAAATTCCTGATTTATTGAAACTAATATCAGTTTGAGCTTATCTTTGCAGTTTATTAATAATAATAATAATAATAATAATAATAATAATAATAATAATAATAATAATAATAATAATAATAATAATAAAATAATAATAAAAATAATATATTTAATAATAATAATAATAATAATAATAATAATAATAATAATAATAATAATAATAATAATAATAATAATAATAATAATAATAATAATAATACCCGTTTAGGATTAGGAGTGATAGTAAGGTTTAAGATTTAGCCTTACAAATTATTAAACTGTTGCCGGGTACTCCTTAGTTTAGTTTACGTCTAACGACACGTAAAAACTTGAGTAACTAGAGCATATTAAACATATATATCACATACCTAAAAAGCTAATCAAATGTGACCACCCCCCCCCCCCCCCCCCCCCCCCCCCCCCCCAAAAAAAATTTCAAGCAGACGTTCTAATTTTTGATTGAGGTTGGAGATTATGATGAAGCGAGTTTATATCATTTTTGTCAATGTCACATGGTTTGTTCATGTTTATTATTTGTGCAATGGTTACTAGGATCGTGATCAATGGTCAATAGGTGTAGGTATATAATAAAATCAATCCGGTTCACGTAAGTGCGAAGATTCGAGAGCGGGTTCCTTCTAACGTGTGTGGGGTGACTAACCATCTAACCGGCCGTTAAAAAAAATGGTCAATAGTTTGTATCAAATAGATAGAAGGATCTTGGCAATTATATTATTATTATTATAAGAGTCATGACTAAAATGGTAATTCCGTCATATATCTGCATCTATCATAACTTAATTTATGTTTTCCGTCATAAAAGAAAATAACTTCAGTTAAATTTATCTTAAATGTAAGGACAAAACTAAAAATTATTATACATTTTTTAAATTCAACAATTTTTTCAAGACACTATTTTAGTGGCGAAGGAAGTGCAAAATTGAATTGAATCATCTATAATATATTACAAATTAATTTGAACTAGCAACGGGTTCGGCCGCGCGTTGCTGCGGCGCATTCATTACATGACTGTTGCAACGTGTTGTGTACGACGGCAATAACCAAAAGGCATACACTCAAAGTAAAATGCAAATGAAGGAGATGGTACACAAAGGAGAATCATGAATAAAAAATAGATGTAAAATTTAGTTAGCCAAAACACATGTGTTCATCTTGAGGTCCTATGAATTACCAAATGAGATGGAGACCCCTTTGAGTAAACATTCCACACCAAAGTATATAAAAGAGAGTAATGCAGATGAAAAATAGAAACATATGCCCTTTGAGTAAACATTCCACACCAAAGTATATAATAGAGAGTAATGCAGATGAAAAATAGACGCATATGCCCTTACGTAAGGGTGAACTTTTAGAATATAGGCAAATTGACTCAAGGTTACTACAACTATTCAAACCTTAAAACCTTCTGAAATTGCCACACCGAGATACGGATCATCTCAATCTTCGCTTAATTTACTCTATAAACAACAATAAGAAATTGTTTCATCATCACAGCCTCAATAGTTTTGATCATAATTAGAGTTTATGGTTTCGAAGATCCTTATAAGTTGCTTACACATGTATTTGTGATTTAAGAAACAATTATTGCACGGCAGTAAAAGATGATATAGTAGTTACATACAGCTGCTGTATTGCATAACATGTACGGAGTAGTAGGGATATAACATTGGCACACCACTGGTGTAATATCGCAGCTATAATGATGCCAAAGCATATGAGGCATATAATTTGAGGTGACTGTAAAGGAGCGCAAATGCAAAAACGCAAATTATTGGAGGTGGCCACGAACTATAATGGAGCATGATCTTTCTTTCTCAATTGTATCATGTACAAATGATATAGTAGTTTGTTAAAAAATAGAATGAAAGCTCTAAATCTTACTTCACAAAACGGTCTTTGACATGTAGTATTAGTTAACCTTCAACAAAAAAGGATATCTCAGACCCATTTACTTATGGGTTGGCTTGATTTATAACATGCTTAAAGACTTATGGTTTGGGTACAAATAATAAAGGTTTGGGATGCAATATAGATGCTATACAGTCATGTTTTTGGGTGTGGGCAAGTGGTGCTTTCACTTGGATACAAAAGATACTACAACATTTGCGGTTTGGATAGATAGTTGTTTATTTATATGTTATCTGTAGACGTTTATTCTTAGGATCTTAGGTCGCTTGCAATCTATCCTAGAGGCGGAATACACTAGAATAAGGTTAAACCGAGATATGGGTCGTTTTGGGATCGAATTGATCAAACCTAGAGCTAAAACTAGATTAGATCGACACCTAGACGATATATTTCGGTGATATATGGTGTTAGGGTTCTCTGGAAACGAAAACCTACGACTTAGGGTGAATGGGACGAGTAATCTCATCAAAGAAGTCTAAACCCGTATATATAGTGAACACAGACACACTCGGTCGAGTGTCTGTGTACACTCGGTCGAGTGACTGACACAGTCGGTCGAGTGTCTATACACACTCGGTCGACTATGTGCAGTTTAACATATTGATCATTTAATAAATTAAGTACGCACAAACACAAATATAATCAATAGTCTCGAGTAAACATTATTACATAACCGAAATGTGTTAAACATAAAAACAAATAACGGCTGGGGATTCATGCACCAACAAACTCTTCCTAAGACCTAGCCGTTACAATAAAGCATTTGGTTATCAATCCGTAAAAGGATCTGTCACCCAGTTCTTCAGATAGCAAAGTTTAACAACTCTGCAATACTGTTCAGCTTGCACACGATTCTCTGGGCGATGCAACATCCTGTTGTAGTAAAGGGTAAACATATCTTCTTCACAGCAGTTTCTCAACCAAACTGGATCTAGAACCCTTATACTATCATTTTCATCTCCTCCATCTTTGTCTAACACAATAACCGCTTCCTCTGAGCGTTCATCATAATACCACCAACGAAAACGAGGACTGAAGTGCTGCGGCATCTTCCTCAAAGGAACCTTCCGCATATACTTCACTGGTTGATATTTTACTATCTTCCTTCTGACCCCTATTTTCTTGTTCGTTCGATAAGAGATCTTCGGAAACTGAGGACGAAAACCTATGAAATTAGGTGACTGATATGATCTCCTTATCTTACGAACCAAAATATCAGGAACTCCACAATAATCCTGATACAACATCTTAAGCCTGGCCACCTGCATAAACTCAAAATAAGGTAACGTTTTGAATTCGTATGGAGATTTGATATAATCCACTCCATGTTCTTTCTTGATCGCATATATATCAAATTCTTTAATATAAGCTCAGGCTATTATCTTTCCCTTAGCACGTAAACTCTCACAGTGCTCGATAAACTTAAAAAATTGCGGCTCCACCTTAGGCTTCATCACATACTGCCTAATCCGCATCATAATCTTCCATTCTTCTTCCAACACTTCAACTTTTTCTTTGTTGATCTTCACAGGCAAGAAACCTTCTGGTAACACACTTTCTTGTTCTTTCTGTTCCTGTTCTTTACACTTTCTGTTCAAAAGCTCATCATTCATCTGAAAATAATCAGCAAAAGTTGGAAGATCATCACCAACACCTTCATAACGAGGATAAGGCTCGGTTGGCTCATCCTCAATAACAACTTCATCAAAACTGTTATCACTTTCATCAAAAACATCAGTATCACTCATATCATCATCAACATTATGAGCCCCTGAAGTCGAAGCTTCAGTTGAAGCTTTTGATGCAGCGTCAGCAGATTCCTTAGCTTCTCGTTCGAGATGCTCCATCAATTCCTGCTCAGTTTCGGTGAGATCCGGAGGGATATCCCCTTCTTCTAAATCAGTGTAAACAGTAGTGTGATTAAGACGATCCTGCATAGCTAAAAATTCAGAAACTGTTATAACTTGAAGAGGAGTTACATACAGCGGGTTATCCTCCGTGTATCCTTTAGCAACTTCAACAGCCCTGTCTTCCTCTGCTTCTCCAAAAGTACCAAAAGGATCTGGTTCTCCATCTTCCTCTTCAACCACAACCTTTTTCTCCCATTCATTTAATCTCTCAGTCATTTCTTGATTTTGAGTCTGAAGAGTTAAAATTTCACCAGCTTGACTTCCCACATTTTTCTCTAGTTCATCAATCTTCAACTGTTGTCGATCAACTAACTTCCTCAACTCTGACATTTCAGTTTTTGTCTTCTTCTTTTCTTCGTCAGCAGCCTTTTGAAATTTAGCGAAATTAGCAGATAACTGAATCAACTTCCGGTTAACTATTCCTGTCAAATCACCTGAAGCAACCTCAGGATGTTGAGAAGCTTGAACTTGCTGAGAAGATGTAGTTTGTTGTAGTTGAGTGGGTGGAGTTTGAGTAGAACCACCAGTAGCTTGAATAGTCGGAGCAACCTTTGGCTGAGACTTAGTTGTGGAAGATGAACTTCCGTCTTTAACCAAAATCTTCAAAAGCTTTTGTCTCCATCTTGTCGACACCTTGGGGGTTTCAGCTAGCTTCCTTTTAACCAAATCCACCTGACTCTCATCAAGCGCTGTTACATTCTCCTCATCAACTAATCGAGGACCAGTTTGTCTTGGCGGTGGCTGATTCACCTCTTCTCCTCCTTCAATAGTAATATCGGTCTCATCCCCAGAAGTACTGTTCTCATGACGACAACTCAAACCTTCCGGACACACGTAATTTTCATTAATCAGATGACCGATCAACCCTTTCTCCGGAACCTCAACCCGGCTCTACAAAAACCTGTTGAATGATTGATCATTTAAATGATTCTGTCTTAGCTCATCCTCAGGAATTTTCACTAACCCCTGAACTTGCTTCTCCAGCATAATCTGAAGAAACCTCGGGAACACCAGATGAATCTTCCTCTTTACATTCAGAACCATTCCATCAAAAATCACTTGAGAAAAGTTAAAATCAGCGTTCAAAACCAACGCAACAAACATAGAGCTGTACTTAGCTATCATCTCATCAAAACCGCCCTGCATCGGGCTCAAACACCTAAGAAGAACGTACGTTAAGTATCGGTACTGCCTTGGAAGCTTCGTACATTTAACAGCTTTAGTTATATCACCAGTATAACCACATCTCTTTAAGCACCTTCTAACTTTCAGAATCGGCAAATCAGTTGACATATCATCATTATCCGGGAACCCCAAATCTTCCCTGATAGTCTGTGCCGAAATACGAACAATCGTGTTATTGACAGAACTCAATATCACCTTTCTGTTATCTTCAGTAACAACTTGAGCAACCTCCCAGAATGTTCTCTGATGAGAATAATATGGAGTACACTCAACAGTAATAGCTTTAAAGATCCTGGAACGCTTCAAGAATGCAATAATAGGACCAAAACCTCCTCTTTGGGCCTCAGAACCCTTTTCATCAACACATGCAAGTACGTTTGTATCTTCTCGACCAATCAGACCTGGTAACTCAGAAGATAAAGGGATTCGTGGTTAACGTTCTTCATCAGACATATGCTGTTGTTCTTGAGACATAGTGAATATCTGAAAAACACTCAAAACAATATAACTAATAAGCATTTACCTCCATGTATCATGGGGTATCTATTTAATTATACTAATCAACGGATAAATAAACATAACAAGCACATTAACTAATACCCACACAGTTACATCGTTCAGAAGTTATTGTTTATTACACACCATAGTACAAAGGCTAACAGACTAGCCTTATCAAATTACATAATAGACATGATTAAACATAATCACACTGAATCACAAGCATTAGAATTATGCTTCAATAACATCCTCTGGTACTGGATTTAATTTGTAATTCGTGTCCTCAAAAAGATCAAGCTCATCAAACAAGTGATTTAAAAGGATGGCAAAAGGAAATGGTTTTTCCTCATTATCCAAAGCATCCTTCATGATACTAATAACAATCTGACTAAAATTCACCTTGATACGTTCCATAAGATAGTACAACAGAACAGCCTCAGTACCAGATAACAAATCGTCTGATGGATCTCTAAACACCACGTTTCTTTTGATAATCCTCAAGTTAGACACCAAGTCTTCCCTAACATCACTATCTCTGCTCTCAATTCTATTGGAACCAATTACATACCCTGGTTTGGTGATGTGAGCTGCCACCCCACCAGCATCAAATTTGCTAGAAATCTCTCTAATATCTTTACTAGGGCGATAAACCTTGGCTCCCCAGTAATTCAATAGTAAGTGATCTGCGAAGTCATCTATGGTCCACTTATAGGCATTACCAAAGAAAGTAGCATGAATATGCTTCTTCTCTATGGCCACACTAGAATAGAACTCTCAGATAAGCTTAGGACAGAAATGATTCCCTATCTGAAGAAATGTTATACAATCTAAACCTTTCCACTGATCTTGAGTGATCTGGGTTGCAACAACTTTGGTCTCTACCCGGATAGGCCTGTGTTTGGCCAAAGCTCTCTTACGTTCAAGATCATATTTCCAAGTTCCACTTAACCTACTACTTGGACCTGACATTCTTGAGCAAAACTATACAAAACATTCAGTATAACATGATACGAACTCAACAAAACAATCAAAAATAGCAAAATTCAAAAATTAGGGTTTCTATGCCCTCGGCCGAGTGTGTATATACAAACGGTCGTGTGTATCTCCGAACGGTCGAGTGTGAGAACTCACTCGGTCAAGTGTGTCACACACTCGGTCGAGCGTGTTCATCAGATCTGAGAACCCTAACTTTGCAAATCAATCAAATCTGTTATTTTTGCTTCAAGATCTGGTCACAATAGTCTCTAAACATGCCGATTAACATAATCAAACAACTAATTTTAACATATTCAGTCTAAAAAACATTCAATTCGTGTTTTGCATTTCGAATACAAAATCAAAGATTATGAGCAAACGAAAACGAGTTATGATACCTTGTTAGTGGCGCTGTGATCACAAGAGAAAGATGTATCTAACACTAGAGATTAAAAACTCATTCTTTAAAGTTAAAAATCTTGGTAAAATACGACCCCAAAATCACACAAGTATTCTGAGCCGTTTGGGACTCAAATCCTTTTTATACCCCCAGACACACTCGGTCGAGTGTGTCGCCTACTCGGCCGTGAATGAATACACACTCGGTCGTATGTGTACAATCACTCGGTCGACTGTCTTTAGGGTTGAAAACTTAGAAAATTTCGATTCCAATTCCACAAAACCTTCCTTGTCCACTCCCCCTAGGACTGATCTCCACAGTATACAAATAAACACACTTTGTTCCTTTAAGCTCTAAACAATTTATTCTCTAATTTAATGTAAAACAAGGATTCCTTTCACAGTAAACCTTTCCGAGAACTGAGTTGTTAAGCTTACAAAATGAAACAGAAATGCACATGCAACTAACTTATGAAAGCAAACATACTCAGATATGCATGCACATGCAAATACACAAAGCAAATTACAGTAAAAGATTCAGTGTGTCATGATTAGCAACATTATAACAGACATATTTAAAACATCTAACCTTTTAAATCTTCAATAGATCAACTTCTAACATCAATTTCATTAAACAATAGCATATGAAAAGTATTTGATGTTATCAGCACATGAACAGGTAATACAGCTTATCATGAATCACACTACAGGGAGCATAACATATCCTTTTATGAGTTGACATATCAAATTGATTAATTCTTTTTGATTTGGGGATCAGAACTGAACTATATTGACATGTTATTCCACAAATCAATCAATAACTTACTTGATAAAGCATATACAGAACAACTTTCAAATATATCAGTAAAAGTTTACCAACTTTCACCCTAGACTTCGATGATCACGTTATATTAATTACATGAACATTTTTCAATGTTTGAATTAGATCACGAAGTCAGTCCTCATTTGAGATCGCACGATATTTCAGGTAGAACAATTGAGCACAACATGTTGATGCTGTCCTCTTATCACATCAATGTACTTTCAATCTGATTGGACAGAACCATCTCACGATGTTTCTAGCAATCCTGTCAGCCATGAGCTTCTACCTTAAACTTACACTTTTCGTTTCAGATAACCTTGTGAATCTCAAATTTATTGCATACTTTGTTAAGACGCATACCGGCCGCTATAAACCCCATACTTAAACGAAAATAGTATGATGTATGATGTTGAATGGATGGAAGTGATATATATATATATATATATATATATATATATATATATATATATATATATATATATATATATATATATATATATATATATATATATATATATATATATATATATATATATATATGAGTGATGGAACGCTAAGATATCCTCCAGAAGATATTCCCTCTACCCAGGTCAATAGGTACTGAAATGACCCGTTCATATACATTATAAACGATTCATAATAGTTGATTACATCGCGAGGTATTTGACCTCTATATGATACATTTTACAAACATTACATTCGTTTTTAAAAGACAAACTTTCTTTACAACGAAAGTTGACGGCATGAATACCATTTCATAATACATCCAACTATAATTGACTTAAAAATAATCTTGATGAACTCAATGACTCGAATGCAATGTCTTTCAAAATATGCCATGAATGACTCCAAGTAATATCCTTAAAATGAGCTAATGCACAGCGGAAGATTTCTTTAATACCTGAGAATAAACATGCTTTAAAGTGTCAACCAAAAGGTTGGTGAGTTCATAGGTTTATCATAACAATCATTTCAATATATTAATAGACCACAAGATTTCCGTTTATAAATATATGTACACTCGCAAGTGTATAAAACCGTTGTGCTTATGTTGAGGCCTCAGTAACCAACCTTAACAATAATATAATAAGTCATCTTCGCAAAGATGGATACGTACACTCGCAAGTGTATAAATAATCCTCGAAGTACTAAACATCCGCCCACTAGCTCTTATGTCTAGTGCAGCCTACAGGATGGGGGTGTTAAGCCCGATAGATCTATCTTTAGGATTCGCGCTCACATGCTCTTATAACATGTAACTAAATTACCTAGCACATCAATCCGCAGAATTATCATTTTTGATCACTTGTCTCTATTTCGTAAAGCATTTATAAAAGCAGCGCATGTATTCTCAGCCCAAAAATATATATTGCAAAAGCAATTAAAAAGGAAGCAAATGAAACTCACCATACTGTATTTCGTAGTAAAAATACATATAACGTCATTTAACAAGTGCAAGGTTGGCCTCGGATTCACGAACGTATCAATATTGAGATTTAATATTGCAGGAAAGTACGTAGACGCAACGGAGATGATAAACACTAGATTGACCTCACGAGCATACCCATGAACCATACCCATCACCTCCATAGCTATAACCCATAATTTCCTTAGCTTCGACTCATTCAAAAAACTATTTTGAAATCACTCGGACATCACTCCGTCGTAATATTTTATGTATACTAATAATATCTTGAAATAATACAGAGCAAATATATATATATATATATATGTAAATCGATTGAGAGAGTTTAGAGAAATATATTTTCAAGTTTCTATGAAATAATGAAACCTATTGAATTCTATTTATAATAGATTTTTGAATTATTAAAGTGAATTATTAAAGTATGAATTATTAAAGTGAATTATTAAAGTATGAATTATTAAAGTGAATTATTAAAGTATGAATTATTAAAGTGAATTATTAAAGTATGAATTATTAAAGTGAATTATTAAAGTATGAATTATTAAAGTGAATTATTAAAGTTAAAGTAAAGTAAAAGTAAAGTAAAGGTAAAGTTAAAGTATAGTAAAAGTATAAAAACTATGTATGTATAATACGCGTATAAATATATATAATATTAATTTAAATCGTTATATATATTTAATGAAATAAAATATAAATATCATTATATTTATTATACTGGTTACGTAATGAGTTGTCAAAAGTGATTCTAGATATTTATAAAAGTTATATATATTTTAATAATAAAGTTCTTTTTAAACTGAAAACGTTTTTGTACGTTTGAAAATAGATTAATAGAATATTATGGAAACCAATTCTCCACTAACTTTTGTCTAACTTTCGTAAATGACACTTTTTGTTTTTATTTATAAATAGCTTTACAAATTATTCCGAATATCGTTAAAAGGAATAGATTTTCTCAATCATAGTGGACCTCTCAACAGAGACTTGTAATCATAATTCAATGTTTCTGATAATTCAAGCATTTAATATATTTTTTTTAATTTCGTCGATAATCATATTGAAACAAATACGTTCATGTAAAGCATTATACGTTTAAATACTTTTTTGACATTTTCAATTTATAATATATACACATATACATACATATTCATATATGTTCATTTAATGGTTCGTGAATCATTGAAATTTGGTCGAGGTTTAAATGAATGTATAAACATAGTTTAAAATCCTTGAGATTTAACTTAACAAACATTGCTTATCGTGTCAGAATAATATAAAGATAAAGTTTAAATTTAGTCGGAAATTTCTGGGTCGTCACAGTACCTACCCGTTAAAGAAATTTCGTCCCCGAAATTTGATAGAGGTCGTCATGACTAACAATGAGAATGTTATTATGACGATTATAAAGTTTTATCATGTCTAAGAATTATGGATAAAATAATTCGATTACTCAAAGCGTATGAGGGAAGTTATCGTAAATGAAGGAAATAAGATTATAGTGATTCGTCATATCTTTTGACGTCATCACAATTGATCTCCGAATTTAAAGAAAATCTTTGTAATCTATGTTGGATTTGATGCTTCGGTGATTAAGGAGATTATGATTCTCTTCGAATTAATACGATAATCCATCTTGATTTCTCTGTCGGGTATTTCACTATAAATCCACCTCCTTCGTTTCCTTACAACTCACACCTTCTATTCTTTCTCCCTCAACTCATATTTTAAAGTATTTGTCAATATGCTTCATCCAGTACTGATTCTCGATATACTCCTCACTTTCATATCTGTCATTCTTCTTTTTCATCTGCCTCCGGAAGAATCTATTTACTTCTACTATACTCTTGGTTTTATAGTGTTTTTAGTTCTCCTGTGTCTTTATATCGCTATATGCATTGATATATACGGTTTGTGATTTCTGGGTTGTTGTTGGGTTTTATATCTTCCCTTATATTTCAAAGTCCTTGCTTCTTCTATAATCATTGTCATCCACAGTTAATGCTCTCTTCTATTTGCTATGATTTATACTCCCATTTCTAGTTCGGAGCTTTGTCCTTTCGTTTCTTCTTCTTGCGATTAAGCACCGCTTGTAATGGTCCAGAATTCGCAGATATAAATTTCGGAATGAACATTGTTAATGTTCTAGGAAGGAAATTGTAATGACACGATCTTGATTTGTTAATTTACCAAAATACCCTGAAAAGACCGCATCATCAAGAAAATATATTCTTGATATTTTTAGAGATTAAATAGAATACAAGAGTCGTGTAACATAGCACATGATGACGTTATGATCTGTGAATCATCATGTTCCATTTAGAAACTCATCATGAATTACTATAATATAATCACGTTGATCAAGTGTCATTATATTATACTAACTCATGCTTCAGCTCCCAACACTTCTTCAAGAATATTCCTATTTTAAAATCGAATGTTTCAGAATTTAGAAACTAAAATAGTTTCCTTTATGATATAATACAGATAGCGCGAAGAGGTAAATGATTTCAGATAAGAATAATTATAAAAATATCTTCAGAAGTATGGATGATATTTATAATGAAAGATACGATGATATCTTAGAATGTCTAATATCAGAGGATGATGAAGGATATTGTCCGCAGGGGTTTAGAGTTAGGAGCAAGGTATTCGTTAATGACTTCAGCAAGTAATGAATCATTTGGATCCTTTGAAGGCAGGTTCAGCCTTTATGATTTGTCCACAGAAGGCAGGTTCAGCCTTTATGATTTCTCCACAGCCTCCTTCATACTTTGCTCAATCCGTTTTCCAGTTCTAAAGCTTCTCTTTTTCTGAGCTTTGCCAATATACTATCCTTTATAATCCAACTTTTTACTGTTAAGGTCGTTTACAGTTTTTGTTGCTTCATCAGCATTTTTCAAAATTTCGAGAACTGGTTCGCAGTTTAGGGTGTTTTTCAGAAATTTCTCATTCAAAGAATGTAAGTCTTGGAGGTAGACGTTGTGTGTATATCTAATTGTTGATGTAGACATGCTACGAGGTTTCAAAATACTGATTGCTGATTCTCAATAATTGGTATGGCAATTCTTGTTATAAGGTACGAATAAATATATGATAGGGTTTCGATAATTATAATGATTTTTTTTTTTTTTTTGGAAAGTCAAAGATCAGTGAAGTTGTTGGTAAGTTTATTGCTAATGTGGTGAATATAAACGATTCCCCGGTAACGTTGGCGAAAGGGCAACGTATCTATCGAGATTATAATAAGACTAGTCCGACTGAAAAGTCAAAGTTGACTTGCTGGAGCTGTGACAAAACTGTCTACTTTGAAAAGGAATTGAAAAGTCATTTTAGCTAATAAATGCCAAAGGGTCTGACACGGATACGCGTTGAACTATGCCTTTGGCTTCGAGAGCTTTTTAGGTACATAAATGTGGGTAATATGTGATTGGATCATCATCTCGATTGTTCATTGTTTGAAGTGTCTTCGAAAACTTCGGAGAGTTTGAACACAGTTTGTAATCATTAATATACATATGATGTTCTAACACAGTTTTGAAGTCAAAGTATAGCTTTGAAAGATGTAGGAATCTAAGAGTGATGTCTTCTGTTAAATCATGGCTTGGATTTTGATTTGTCAAAATCAGAATGCGTAATCAAATTTGGGTGAGAATGGTTGTTTTGATTACTATACAAGAATGTATATTGTTGTGAGATTTTGGGAGTATAGTTGATGATTTGCTTAATCAGATTCGAAAAATGTAACATATTAATTGTGAATTTATATATCTCTCGGGTATTACCTACCCGTTAATTTTTTTTTTCACAATTAATATTTTGTACAACAGAATTTTATTACAGTCTTTATGAAAATATATATGTGCATATTTTCTTCAGATGTAACATAGATTTAATGAGTTAATATTAAATTAAACTCATTTGATTTACGGTTGAAACTAGAACTGAATAATCCCTAAAGACTTTAGAAATTACATAACTTCTACGGAGTATTTATTCAATAAAATTGAAATTATGAATTAATACTTCGTTATTTGTTGGTGTTTGTAACCCTTGCACCATATTCTCTAAAGCCACTACTCGAGCGCGAAGCGCGTTGACTTCTTCTGTTACACCGGGGTGATTGTCGGTTCGGACGAGCGGATAAATAAAATCTAGAATTTGATGTAGTATATAATCGTGACGAGATACTCTGAAAATGAGAGAGCAAATGGTGTTTCAGACCGGTTCGCCGGTAAGTGCTTCAGGTTCATCGCCAAGAGGGCAATGTGGTGGATGGAAGGGATCACCTTCTTCTTGTCTCCAATTATTGAGGAGGCTACGAACCTATCCCCAATTCATCCAGAATAGATGATGGCTAATTGGTTGATCCATTCCGGTCACACTGCTTTCGGAGCTTGAGTGGGATTCCATATCGGAATTCGAGGGACTTGAACTAATGACGAATTCCATTTCGTTCGATTGAATAAAGAATTTTTCGATATGAAATGATTTTTCGGCTATCGGGTGGTATTCTAATTACATAGAATATCTATATATATAGCGCAAAAGATTTCGTAGATTACGGAGGAATTTACGGAATATGTCAGGCAAAGTTTACAGTAACAGATACGTTAAGATATGAATTAGCAGATACGGTAAGATATGAATTTTGCCTATACACTATTCATGCAATCAATTCAATAAGATGTGTCTAGACTAAGAATGATAAGCAAGTAATTTCTGACAAGAATGATGAGCAAAACTTTTGACATGCAGACACGGTCGAAGTCCAGACTCACTAATGCATCCTAACGACTATCAGTTAGACACACTAATGTAGACCTGGTTCGCTAAGACCACCGCTCTGATACCAACTGAAATGACCCGTTCATATACATTATAAACGATTCATAATAGTTGATTACATCGCGAGGTATTTGACCTCTATATGATACATTTTACAAACATTACATTCGTTTTTAAAAGACAAACTTTCTTTACAACGAAAGTTGACGGTATGAATACCATTTCATAATACATCCAACTATAATTGACTTAAAAATAATCTTGATGAACTCAATGACTCGAATGCAACGTCTTTCAAAATATGCCATGAATGACTCCAAGTAATATCCTTAAAATGAGCTAATGCACAGCGGAAGATTTCTTTAATACCTGAGAATAAACATGCTTTAAAGTGTCAACCAAAAGGTTGGTGAGTTCATAGGTTTATCATAACAATCATTTCAATATATTAATAGACCACAAGATTTCCGTTTATAAATATATGTACACTCGCAAGTGTATAAAACCGTTGTGCTTATGTTGAGGCCTCAGTAACCAACCTTAACAATAATATAATAAGTCATCTTCGCAAAGATGGATACGTACACTCGCAAGTGTATAAATAATCCTCGAAGTACTAAACATCCGCCCACTAGCTCTTATGTCTAGTGCAGCCTACAGGATGGGGGTGTTAAACCCGATAGATCTATCTTTAGGATTCGCGCTCACATGCTCTTATAACATGTAACTAAATTACCTAGCACATCAATCCGCAGAATTATCATTTTTGATCACTTGTCTGTATTTCGTAAAGCATTTATAAAAGCAGCGCATGTATTCTCAGCCCAAAAATATATATTGCAAAAGCAATTAAAAAGGGAGCAAATGAAACTCACCATACTGTATTTCGTAGTAAAAATACATATAACGTCATTTAACAAGTGCAAGGTTGGCCTCGGATTCACGAACGTATCAATATTGAGATTCAATATTGCAGGAAAGTACGTAGACGCAACGGAGATGATAAACACTAGATTGACCTCACGAGCATACCCATGAACCATACCCATCACCTCCATAGCTATAACCCATAATTTCCTTAGCTTCGACTCATTCAAAAAACTATTTTGAAATCACTCGGACATCACTCCGTCGTAATATTTTATGTATACTAATAATATCTTGAAATAATACAGAGCAAATATATATATATATGTAAATCGATTGAGAGAGTTTAGAGAAATATATTTTCAAGTTTCTATGAAATAATGAAACCTATTGAATTCTATTTATAATAGATTTTTGAATTATTAAAGTGAATTATTAAAGTATGAATTATTAAAGTAAATTATTAAAGTATGAATTATTAAAGTGAATTATTAAAGTATGAATTATTAAAGTGAATTATTAAAGTATGAATTATTAAAGTGAATTATTAAAGTATGAATTATTAAAGTGAATTATTAAAGTTAAAGTAAAGTAAAAGTAAAGTAAAGGTAAAGTTAAAGTATAGTAAAAGTATAAAAACTATGTATGTATAATACGCGTATAAATATATATAATATTAATTTAAATCGTTATATATATTTAATGAAATAAAATATAAATATCATTATATTTATTATACTGGTTAAGTAATGAGTTGTCAAAAGTGATTCTAGATATTTATAAAAGTTATATATATTTTAATAATAAAGTTCTTTTTAAACTGAAAACGTTTTTGTACGTTTGAAAATAGATTAATAGAATATTATGGAAACCAATTCTCCACTAACTTTTGTCTAACTTTCGTAAATGACACTTTTTGTTTTTATTTATAAATAGCTTTACAAATTATTCCGAATATCGTTAAAAGGAATAGATTTTCTCAATCATAGTGGACCTCTCAACAGAGACTTGTAATCATAATTCAATGTTTCTGATAATTCAAGCATTTAATATATTTTTTTTTAATTTCGTCGATAATCATATTGAAACAAATACGTTCATGTAAAGCATTATACGTTTAAATACTTTTTTGACATTTTCAATTTATAATATATACACATATACATACATATTCATATATGTTCATTTAATGGTTCGTGAATCATTGGAATTTGGTCGAGGTTTAAATGAATGTATAAACATAGTTTAAAATCCTTGAGATTTAACTTAACAAACATTGCTTATCGTGTCAGAATAATATAAAGATAAAGTTTAAATTTAGTCGGAAATTTCTGGGTCGTCACAGGTACAATCCCATACCACAGACAAAAGATGTAAAGTCCACCAAATGTGATGTGAACTGAATGATTTAAGTTATCTATATCTGATGATCTGATAAATTTCTCCCCCTCGGATGTAGATAACTAAATCTTCCAAATAAATCTCCGATGGTATTATCTATTGTCTCAGACTTAGATAACATAGGAATCTCTGAAGCTGTGTTCAATTCTTGATCCATGATTCTCTTGCAGTAATGTGATGCATCATTTTATTTACAACTTTGACTAAATAAACATAAGCATAACATTTTTTTTTAATTTTCTGATGTTGCCTTTTCTCCATAAAACAAACAAAATAAATAAATGACTACAACTATACTTGAAGATGATGCACCACTGTCTTTGACTTTAGAAGTAACAGCACGGAAAACCAGTCTTCTGATGCTGAAATCTAGAACCCGATGACGTTGCATTTTATAAATCATTATGTGTCTGTGATACAAGACTGTACTTCTCAATCCTTCAAGAGAAAACACCTCCCTTTGGGTACCCGATATGTATGTTGTTGAATTTCGGTCCAAGTAATAAAGGTAAATAGAAACAAGTATGCATCCTAGATAAAGTATGCTCACCTTGGGGACTCACAAAATTATCCTTTGCTACCGAGTATAAATCGTAGTAGGGGAGACCTCAACCGTCTGTTGAGTTTCTGAACAACCATATCTCAGTACATATTCAGTGATAAGTAGGTGACTACCCTCAATCGCTGTAAATCTTTCCATGATTTTCTCATCATAATATTTACGCTTTGTTAATGTGATCATCTCTATCTAGAATTAGGCCAACAAAGTCCACTAACATATTATCAATCATTCTGTATTACTTGTTTTTCACAACTTACATGTTAGTTCAGTATTGCAATCACTTCCCCACAAAATAGAATAAGCAACTCATTTGCAGGTTTTTCAATTTTTATGGATTTTCTATTTTTCAATTTTTATTTGTTTTTCTGGTTTTTCTGATTTTTATGGCTTTTTGATTTTCTCTGTACAAAAGCATAAAACTATCTAAAAATAAGCAAACATGCAGAAATATCAGTAAAAACTAATCTATCATGCAAATGGAAAGTAAACATGCAAATGATCTACAAATTACCATGCAAAGCTACACATATTATACAAAAAGTTGCAAATCCTTCACAACTCAGTCTCTTGGTTAGGTTCCTCTGTGTTAGGAACCTCATTTTCAGGAACCATGTCAGTAAGCAATTTAATACCTATTTCCTTTAACAGAAAATCAAAGCGTGATTTATCAAAAGCTTTTGTGAAGAGATCAGCCCTTTGGGCGGTAGTGTCTATCTGCACTACATCTATCAGCTTTTTCTCATAGAAATCTCTAATGAAATGGTATTTAATCCCTATATGTTTCATTTTAGAATGATTTACGGGATTTTTAGTGACAGCTATGGTAGCAGTATTATCAACATAAATAGGAGTGTTAGAAATTTGCAAACCATAGTCATGTAGTTGCTGTTGAATCCAGATGACCTGAGATGTACAGCTGGCCGCGGCAATGTATTCTGCTTCACAAGTGGACTGAGCCACTGCTGTCTGCTTCTTACACTGCCACGTAACAAGTTTGCTTCCCAAAAACTGACAACCCCCTGATGTTGACTTAAAATCTTTCTTACAACCTCCATAGTCAGAATCACTATATGCTGTGAGATCAAAACCATCCTCACACGGATACCATAACCCTAAGCTCGGTGTATCCTTCAAATACCTCAGAATCTTTTTAACCACCAACATATGATGAACATTAGGATTAGCTTGATAAGGGGCACACAGACAAACCGCAAACATAATATCTGGTCGAGAAGCTGTAAGATACATTAGAGAGCCTGTGATTTCCCTGTATAATGTTTGGTCCACTGAAGCACCCTTACAATCAGGAGATATCCCATGATTCACAGCAGTGTTGCAGATCTCGGAATTTCTCGGGGAGATCTCGGGGAGATCTCGGTTTCAAAACTCAGCCGAGAATATTTTCCCATCTCGTTGAGATTTCTCGGTCAACGGTTAAAATCTCGGTCAACGTCACGATTTCTCGGATTTTCTCGGTGAGATCTCGGATTTTCTCGTAATTTCTCGGATTTTCTCGCAATTTCTCGGATTTTCTTCTAAGTTTTCACTCATTTCTCAAATTTTCTCGTAAAAATCCATATAAATATACATATATTTATATATTTATACATATTTATATTAAAAAAACTAGAAAGTCAACACAAGTCAACGTCCGAGATCTCCCCGAGATTTTTCCGAGATGCCGAGATCTCCTCAAAAATGTCCAAACGAGATCTCCCCGAGATCCGAGTTCTCCAACCTTGATTCACAGACAACGGAATCTTAGCTGGTCTTTCTGCTTTCATTTGAAACCTCTTCAGAATATCAGCTACATACTTGGTTTGATGCAAAAAGATGCCTTTATCCGTCTGAGCTACCTGCAGACCTAAGAAAAACTTTATCGTTCCTATTGAACTCATTTTGAACTTCTGCTGCATGACCTTCTCAAACTCATCAACCATTCCCTGATCTGTTGACCCAAAGATAATATCATCAACATAAACCTGCACTAACATAAGAGGTTGTCCCTTCTTTTTGATGAAAAGTGTTTGATCAATGACACCTCTCCTGAAACTGTTTTCAATCATGTAGTTGGACAACGTTGCATACCATGCTCTAGGAGCTTGGTGAAGACCATAAAGTGCCTTTTCAAGTCGATAAACCTTTTCTGGGAAATGTGGATCTTTGAAACCAGGTGGTTGTTCAACAAACACTCTTTCATTGATCTCGCCGTACAAAAATGCACTTTTAACATCCATCTGAAAAACTTTAAAACCCATGAAGGATGCAAAAGCCAAGAAAATCCTAATTGCTTCCAGTCGTGCAACCGGAGCAAAAACCTCATCATAGTCAATTTCAAGGATCTGTTGATATCCCTTTACCACCAGTCTAGCTTTGTTTCTGATAACAATACCCTGTTCATCCTTCTTATTTTTCAAAACCCATCGAAGACCATAGGGCACACAACCATGTGGTGGATTGACTAGCTTCCAAACCTTTAAATGTTTAAATTGTAATAGCTCCTCTTGCATTGCACTAACTCACTCGTCAAACTTTAATGCCTCATAAGCATCTTTAGGTTCGATTTGACACACATAACATGAGTGAGCATGCACAAATATTCTTCCTGTCTTATTCAATGTTGAATAAAAATCTGTTACCACATTCGAACTCTCTGTCTGAACATCTTCTGCTACTGTTGAACTTACACTAGTCACGGGAACCTCTGATGTAGTCGGAACTCCAGACGTAGAAGCTTCATTAGACTTCGCTTGAGGAATACTAATGTGAGGAATGCCTCTTGAATCCACATAATAATCATCAAGGCATTTAGGTGGCAGAATAACACGATTGGATCTACGTACACCTCCTGCTTCAGTTGGCGGTTCAGTCACTGTTACAGTTGGTGGTTGATTATATAGAGGATTAAGATGTTCCTCAGTCAGTTGCGTTCGACTAACTTCCTCGTCATCTTCAAGCTCACTATCTTCATCTGTATATACTACCCCGTCCTCATTTGAATCGAAATCACCTCTAACACTCTGCGGACTTGGTTACAAGCTAGAAATCGGATTCTGAACCTACGCTGGAATAGTGATAATATTCTCAAAAGAGTTTTGAGAATCAAGCAATATCTGAGTTAGAACTTCTTCATCTGTAGCATCTGGTGGAAGATTGAAGGAATCAAATAACTTATCATATTCAAACTGCCATGCGAACCCTTTACTAACACGAGGTGGAGCATTGCATTGAATATCAACCTCATAACGTTCTTCCACACACTTTGACTTAGTATTATACACCCGTTTGTTCGGATTCCCATATCCCAAGAAGATACCAGAGATCACCTTTGAATTAAATTTTCCTCCAGCGTCTCGTACCAGAATAGTACAAGGTGCACCAAAGGGTTCAAAATGTTTAATGTTCGGCTTTCTCTTGTGTAGTAGTTCATAACATATTTTACCATGTCTCTTCACCACTAGAACTCTGTTCATCACATAGCATGCAGTACTCACGGCTTCACCCCAGAAAACAATTGGAAGACATGAATCTGCTAGCATTGTTCTTGCGGTTTCAATTAGAGTCCTATTCTTTCTTTCAGCAACACCATTTGATTGAGGTGTATAAGCAGGACTGAACTGTTGTTGTATCCCCTTCTCATTACAGAACAACAGCATCTGATTGTTCTTAAATTCCGTACCATTATCAGTACGAGTCTTTCTAACCTTCAACTTATACAAACTTTCGAGCTTCAGAATCAAAACTTTAATATGATCGAAAGTATCTGACTTGTGTTTCAACATCACAACCCACGAGAAACGAGAATATTCATCTGTAACTACCAAGCAATAGGACTCTCCGGTGAGAGTTTTACAGTTAACTGGACCAAAGAGATCCATTGTGATGACCCGGAAATTTCTGACCAAATTTAAACTTAATCTATAACGTTTCCGACACGATAAGTAGAGTCTGTAATGTTGAGTCACGAAAGTTTTGGAACTATATTCATGTAATCAATTATTCTTTGAGTGTTCTCAAAGATTCACGAACAATATATATATATATATATATATATATATATATATATATATATATATATATATATATATATATGATTTCAAGTTATTTAGTAAACGATAGTAACATTCGATTATTGATTCGACTGATATTTAGATAAGTTAACTAAAACGTTTAAGATGAACCAGTAAAACACTAATTTTCTACAGTATTTTTGAATTGCTACAGTACCCGAAAAGCTACAGTGTTTTCGAAAATCACTATTTACTACAGAAAAAAACTTTGCTACAGTAACTTTGCTACAGTAAAATACTATTTTAAAATGAAAATGTATATATGTATATGTATATACTACGAGATGATGATTTATAGAAGCAAATAACCAAAACACTTAATTGATTAAAGCTACACTTCGAGTGACATAGTTTATCAATGATTAAGTTTAATTTTTGACAAAGGTACGACTCACGAAACGAAAAATACAAGTTTTCTCAGCGTACGAAGGGACATTCGAAAAACCGGAACCGAGACATAAGTCGAGTGACGACGTACGACTTATCAGAACAAACGTTTCAAGTTAACTATGCATGTAAATATAATATAATATATAAATAATTATATAAATTAAATATATTATATATATTATATAAAATTATGTCGACAAACAAAAAGTTAAACGATTGTGAGCTATCATGGGCACCCATACGATCGCATGGGATTTACCCCTTCAAGCCATGCGATCGCATGGCAGGGGATTTCAGGATTTATCTATAAAACTCGACATTCTGTTCGACACAAGCACACACACAAATATTCATTTACTCCTTCTATATAATTATTATTATTATTTATATTATTTATATTATTAAGATTAATATTATTATTAATCTTATTATTGTTAGTAGTATTAGTATTATTATTGTTATTACATAAAATATTACGACGAGGTTATGAGCGGGTTATTTTCAAAAATGGGTTTTCAAGCTGGATAGAGCTAAGAAAACTATGGGTTATAGCCATGGAGGTTATGGGTAATGTTCGTGGGTATTGTTTGCAAATCAAACCTAGTGTTTATCATCTCTGTTATGTCTACGTACTTGCCTGCAATATTGAATCACAATATTGATACGTGAGCATTCATATCTTATCTTTTATTTATTAATTGTATATCCATATCTAGTGCTCGAGTATATATATTTATGCATGCTTGTATGCTAAATTTCCTCGTTAAACAGTTTATGATGAATTACGAATTAAATACATATAATACTGATAAAAGGTATATGATATGCATGTTTTTGGAAAGCTGGCGAAAAATCAATAACTTTTCATTTAGAAATCGCGTAATTTCGATGAACGAATTAAAAGATATGGTCAACTGAATTATGATTGACGTTAATTGGAATTGCTTTTGAATCCGCAATTGATACTTAAACAACTTATTTATAAGATTGATAAATTGGATTTTTGAATATTATCAGCCAAGTAAATGAATCCTTATATAAGGCACGTCTTGTTTTGTTGAACAATTGTCAAAATTGATTATTTTATCATATTTTAAAGCCTTATAAAAACTATAGTATTGAATCAGATTGACTTTTTGAAATGACTTTGGATAACTTTTGTATGTCGATCTCGAGCATTAGGATTGTGATACACTATGACCTGACCTAGCTTGATAGACATTTATTGACCAACATATGTTCTCTAGGTCGAAATCTACGGTAATTTATTAATCCGAGTTTTAGTCACATTTCGGTGAACGACTTTATGTGCTGCTAAGGTGAGTTTCATTTACTCCCTTTTTAAATGCTTTTGCAATATATATTTTTGGGCTGAGAATACATGCAATTTATTTTAAACAATGGACACAAGTATATACTAAATTCTATACTGAGTTTGAACTGAAAATCCCTTAGCTTTGGTAACTAGTAACTGCCAGTTATAAGAACTGGTGGGCGCGAATAGTAGTATATGGGTCCATAGGGCTTGATATCTCCGTCCGAGCTAGAGTACTAGCCTTTTATCGGACGTATGCTATTTGAGAAGCGTACACGTTGGTTTGCGTGTATTATTAAGATGATTATACAAAGGGTATAAATTATATATACGTTAAGTTTAGTTACATGGGTGCTCAATTTCGTAGAATATTTTGATAAACGTTTCTAGATGAAACAACTGAAATCTTATGATCCACCTTTATACACAGATTATGCGAAACATTAAAACTATGAACTCACCAACCTTTGTGTTGACACTTGTTAGCATGTTTATTCCCAGGTTCCCTAGAAGTCTTCCGCTGTTTGCTTATATGTTAGACAAGCTTTGTGCATGGAGTCATACATGCTTTATTCAAGAGAACATTGCATTCACAAAACCATCATCGTGTATCTATTTTGACTGCATTGTCAATGAAAGTATTATTGTAACTATTATTTACGGTGATTGTCTATATGTAGAAATCATCAGATGTCGAAAACCTTGGATTTAAATATTCATTATGGTATACCTTTTCCAAAGAATGCAATGTTTATAAAACGTATCATATAGAGGTCAAATACCTCGCAATGAAATCGATGAATAATGTATTCGTCCATATGGATTTGGAGCGATCGTCACAGTTGGTATCAGAGCGTTGGTCCTAGTGAACCAGGTCTTGCATTAGTGTACCTAACTGATAGTTGTTAGGATGCATTCGTAAGTCTGGACTTCGACCGTAGCTGCATGTCAAAAGTTTTGATTATCATTTTTGTTGGAAATTACCTGCTTATCATTCTTAAGTCTAGACACATTTTCCTGCATTTATTGCATAAATAGTGTATAGACAAAAATTCATATCTTAGCGTATCTGTTACTGTAAACTTTTCCTGACATCTTCCGAAAATTTCTCCGTGATTTATGGAATTTGGTATTATATATACATATGTAAATTATGTATTGAAGAATACCAAACTAAATTCTATAATCTAATTCATATCAAAAATCATCTCCCTAATTATACATGATGGATCCTGTATCTAGTTCAAATTCCTTAAACTCCGACAGCTATTCCGATATGGATATTCACCTGAATTCCGAAGACAGTGTAACCGGAATGGATCAACCAATTAGCCATCATCTATTCTGGATGAATTGGGGATATGTTCGTAGTCTACTTAATCATTGGAGACAAGAAGAAGGTGATCCCTTCCATCCACCACATTGCCCTCTTGGCGAAGAACCTGAAGCACTTACCAGCGAACCTGTTCGTAATACCATTTTCTCTCTCATCTCCAGAATATCTCGTCATGATCATATACTCTCTCAAATTCTGGATCTTATTCATCCGCTCGTCCGAACCGCCAATCATCCCGGTGTAGTAGAAGAAGTCAACGAGCTTCGCGCTCAGGTAGTGGCTTTGGAGAATATGGTGCAAAGGTTACAAGCACCAGCAGCATCACCGGCATCAACAGTACCACCGACAACAACACCAACAGTACCATTACCACCACCAACAACATCCGCATCGCAAACCTCAACTTCACAATCTGTTCCACGAGCATCAACATCATATGCACCATAGTTACCAAGAAATACCAGCAACAATAACCGATGAAGTATTGATTCATAACTTCATTGGAGAAATATTCTGCGGCGAATATGTAATCTCTAAAGTCTTAGAGATAATATATTACAGCCGTAACCATAAATCTGATAAGTGGACCGAAATGATAGAAGGAAGAGTAGAAACCCTGACCGGAATGGTGCACGATTTACAAGCTAGACTTGTTTTACCAACAGCAGCAACAGTACCCTTAGCCTCACCAGCACAGTCAGTGCTGTCAACATCGCCTCTAACATCACAAACTCCGCCAGTTCAAGAAAGCACCGTGGACATCATTACGAGTCAACAACGAGTATATTGTATCAATGAGTTATGAAGTAATAACTCAATTCCTCTAAAGAATTTATATGTATATCTTATATATATAAATTTTAAAACCATCATAAATCTTTTCGTACTAAGCTATTATGTATGAATTGAAAAAGGGTAAATACTACTCGGTTAATTCATATTACTAATATGCTATGATGTACATCCTTTGTTAACGACTTAACCATCGTTAACTACAATCTCTGTTTCAACTCAATGAATTTCATTTCATAATAAACCAGGTGTATTATTCAATTACACATAATTAATTTTACATTTTCATTTTCGATGTACTCAAAACTTTCCAGAAAACATCATCTGTGCCTTGTAAGGTTCACACAAATTTTCCACGAGCACCAAACCCTTCACCAAGGAATATCAAAAAGAATAAATAATGAAGTATTGATTTCATTAGCGAAATACTCCGCAAAGATTATGTAATCTTTAATATTTTAAAGATTAATCATTTCTAAGTCAAGCCAAAAATCAAATGAGCTTAATATGATATTAACTCATTAAATCTGTATTACATCTGAAGAAAATATACATACATATATTTTCATAAAGACGGTAATAAAAATTCTTTTGTACAAAATATTACTTGTGAAATCTTTAACGGGTAGGTAATACTCGGGAAATATATAAGTTCACAATTAATATATTACACTGTACATTCTTCAACTTTGATTCAAAAATCATTAACTATACTGCAATACACAATCATTCTTCGATTACATATTCTGATATTACCGGATCAGAATCCAAATCATAACTCTGAACCTGTGACATCACTCTTAGATCTCTACATCTTTCAAAGCTATGCTTTGACTTCAAAACTGTGCAAGATCCTTTAGCGTTGTTTTTATCGAAAATAATCTTGCAATCCCTTTTCAAAGTATCCAGTTTTACCACACTTTCAACCAGTCAACTTCGACTTTTTAGATTAACCTTATTATAACCTTGACATATACGTTCTTGTTACTGGAGAACCTTTCATGTTCCACCACATTAGCAGTAAATTTACCAACAACTTCATTGATTTGTGACCTTCCAAAAAATCATTATACTCATTGAAACCCCATCATGTACTTACCTACATCTTGTAACAATAGTTGCCGTTCCAACTACCGGGAATTAGCAATCTGTATTTCAAATTTCGTAGCAATTCTACGCCAACAGTTATATATATATACATATAATGTCTATCTCCTAGACTTACTTACTTCGAATGTGAAGTTTCTGAAAAACACCCCAAACTACGAAACTAGTTCTCCAAATTTCAGAAAAATGCTGAAGAAGCAGCAAAAACTGTAAACGACCTTAACAGTCAAAAGTTTGATCATAAAGAATAGTATGGTGGTAAAGCTGAGAAAAGAGAAGGTTTGGAACTGGAAAACGGATTAAGCAGACCATGAAGGAGGCTGTGGACAAATCACAAAGACGAAATCTACCTTCAAAGAATACAAATGATTCAGTGTCTGCTGAAATCCTTAGCAAATACCTTGCTCCTTACTCTAAAACCCTTGCGGACAATATTCTCCATCATCATCTTATCTTAAATATTCTAAGATATCATCGTATCTTCCATTTTAAATATCCTCTATATTTCTGAAGATATTTTCATAATTATTCTTATCTGAAACCATTCATTTATTCGCGCTATATGTGTTACATCATAAAAGAAACTATTTTAGTTTCAAAAATCTGAAAAATTCGAAAAATGGATGTTTTGAAGTAATGTTGGGAATTGAAGCATGAGTTAGTATAATATAATGACACTTGATCAATGTGATTATATTACAATAAGTCATACTGAGTTTATAATGGAACGTGATAAAAGTTCACAGATCACACCCTCATCATGAGCCATGTTACATAACTCTTTTATTCTATTTAACCTCTAAACATATCAAGAAAATATTTTTCTTGATGATTCGGTCTTTTCCGGATATTCTGGTAATTTGAAAAATCAAGATCGTGCCATTACGATTACCTTCTCAGAACATTAACTATGTTCATCCAAAACTCCATACCCACGAATTCTAGACCATTATTCGCTTGACTTAAGGTCGGGAAAAGAAAACGAAAGCATGAAGCTCCGAAATATAATGGAGAATATAAATCCCGATAACAACCCCGAAATTACAAACCGTGTATATCAATGCGTATAGCAATATAAAGACACGGGAGAATGAAAAACACTATAACCCCAAGGTAATGGTAGAAGAAAATAACTTCCTCTGGTGGTAGATGAAAAAGAAGAATGACAGATAAAAAAGTTAGGAGTATATCAAGAATCAGAACTGGGTGAAGCATTTCACAATCTTTTGGAAGTATGAAATAAGGAAGAAGATGTAGGAGTAGTGAAAATAATGAAACGGAAGTGGTTAATTTATAGCGAAATATCAGACATAGAAATCGAGGCAGATTACGCATTTAATCAAAGTAAATCCTAATTTCCGCAATTACCGAAGAATCAAATCTTATTTAGATTATGAAGATTTCCTATTCCTTAAATTTCGAAAATCAATCGTTACTACGTCAAGAGTTAAAATGAATCTTTATTCTTCATTTCACTCTATTACGATAACTTCCCTCATACGCTTCGAGTAATCGGATTGTTTTGTCCATATTATTCAACGGTGATAAAATTCTATTTATCAACTCATATTCGTTATGAAAACATTTTTATTGTTACCCTTGACGACCTCACTCAAATTTCGGGACGAAATTTCTTTAACGGGTAGGTACTGTGATGACCCGGAAATTTCTGATCAAATTTAAACTTAATCTATAACGTTTTTGACACGATAAGCAAAGTCTGTAATGTTGAGTCACGAAAGTTTTGGAACTATATTCATGTAATCAATTATTCTTTGAGTGTTCTCGAAGATTCACGAACAATATATATATATATATATATATATATATATATATATATATATATATATATATATATATATATATATATATATATATATATATATATATATATATATATATATATATATATATATATATATATATATATAACTTAATGTGTGATTTCAAGTTATTTAGTAAACGATAGTAACATTCGATTATTGATTCGACTGATATTTAGATAAGTTAACTAAAACGTTTAAGATGAACCAGTAAAACACTAATTTGCTACAGTATTTTTGAATTGCTACAGTACCCGAAAAGCTACAGTGTTTTCAAAAATCACTATTTGCTACAGAAAAAAACTTTGCTACAGTAACTTTGCTACAGTAAAACACTATTTTAAAATGAAAATGTATATATGTATATGTATATACTACGAGACAATGATTTATAGAAGCAAATAACCAAAACGCTTAATTGATTAAAGCTACACTTCGAGTGACATAGTTTATCAATGATTAAGTTTAATTTTTGACAAAGGTACGACTCACGAAACGAAAAATACAAGTTTTCTCAACGTACAAAGGGACATTCGAAAAATCGAAACCGAGACATAAGTCGAGTGACAACGTACGAATTATCGGAACAAAAGTTACAAGTTAACTATGCATGTAAATATAATATAATATATAAATAATTATATAAATTAAACATATTATATATATTATATAAAATTATGTCGACAAACAAAAAGTTAAACGATTGTGAGCTGTCATGGGCACCCATACGATCGCATGGCATTTACCCCTTCAAGCCATGCGATCGCATGGCAGGGGATTTCAGGATTTATCTATAAAACTCGACATTCTGTTCGACACAAGCACACACACAAATATTCATTTACTCCTTCTATATAATTATTATTATTATTTATTATTTATATTATTTATATTATTAAGATTAATATTATTATTAATCTTATTATTGTTAGTAGTATTAGTATTATTATTGTTATTACATAAAATATTACGACGAGGTTATGAGCGGGTTATTTTCAAAAATGGGTTTTCGAGCGGGATAGAGCTAAGGAAACTATGGGTTATAGCCATGGAGGTTATGGGTAATGTTCGTGGGTATTGTTTACAAATCAAACCTAGTGTTTATCATCTCTGTTATGTCTACGTACTTGCCTGCAATATTGAATCACAATATTGATACGTGAGCATTCATATCTTATCTTTTATATATTAATTGTATATCCATATCTAGTGCTCGAGTATATATATTTATGCATGCTTGTATGCTAAATTTCCTCGTTAAATAGTTTATGATGAATCACGAATTAAATACATATATTACTGATAAAAGGTATATGATATGCATGTTTTTAAAAAGCTGGCGAAAAATCAATAACTTTTCATTTAGAAATCGCGTAATTTCGATGAATGAATTAAAAGATATGCTCAACTGAATTATGATTGACGTTAATTGGAATTGCTTTTGAATCCGCAATTGATACTTAAACAACTTATTTATAAGATTGATAAATTGGATTTTTGAATATTATCAGCCGAGTAAATGAATCCTTATATAAGGCACGTCTTGTTTTGTTGAACAATTGTCAAAATTGATTATTTTATCATATTTTAAAGCCTTATAAAAACTATAGTATTGAATCAGATTGACTTTTTGAAACGACTTTGGATAACTTTTGTATGTCGATCTCGAGCATTAGGATTGTGATACACTATGACCTGACCTAGCTTGATAGATATTTATTGACCAACATATGTTCTATAGGTTGAGATCTACGGTTATTTAGTAATCCGAGTTTCGGTCACATTTCGGTGAATGACTTTATGTGCTGCTAAGGTGAGTTTCATTTGCTCCCTTTTTAAATGCTTTTGTAATATATATTTTTGGGCTGAGAATACATGCAATTTATTTTAAACAATGGACACAAGTACATACTAAATTCTATACTGAGTTTGAATTGAAAATCCCTTAGCTTTGGTAACTAGTAACTGCCGGTTATAAGAACTGGTGGGCGCGAATAGTAGTATATGGATCCATAGGGCTTGATATCCCCGTCCGAGCTAGAGCACTAGCCTTTTAACGGACGTATGCTATTTGAGAAGCGTACACGTTGGTTTGCGTGTATTATTAAGATGATTATACAAAGGGTATAAATTATATATACGTTAAGTTTAGTTACATGGGTGCTCAATTTCGTAGAATATTTTGATAAACGTTTCTGGATGAAACAACTGAAATCTTGTGATCCACCTTTATACACAGATTATGCGAAACATTAAAACTATGAACTCACCAACCTTTGTGTTGACACTTGTTAGCATGTTTATTCCCAGGTTCCCTAGAAGTCTTCTGCTGTTTGCTTATATGTTAGACAAGCTTTGTGCATGGAGTCATACATGCTTTATTCAAGAGAACATTGCATTCACAAAGCCATCATCATGTATCTATTTTGACTGCATTGTCAATGGAAGTATTATTGTAACTATTATTTACGGTGATTGTCTATATGTAGAAATCATCAGATGTCGAAAACCTTGGATTTAAATATTCATTATGGTATACCTTTTCCAAAGAATGCAATGTTTATAAAACGTATCATATAGAGGTCAAATACCTCGCAATGAAATCGATGAATGACGTATTCGTCCATATGGATTTAGAGCGATCGTCACATCCATGTGCAGCAATTCCAAAGGAATATTAACTGAATGATGCTTCTTGGCAGTATGTGACTTCTTAGTCTGTTTCCCTTGCTTACACGGAAGAAAACCTTCAGGAATATGAAAACTCTTAACATTCACAACTTCAACTAATTCATTGTGGACAAGATTATTCATCTTCCTTAGACTCAGATGACCCATACGCTTATGCCAGATAATCGACTCCTGTTCAGTAGCCTTAGAAACAAATGCCTGATGGCATGTAGATGCTTTAACATGAGCCTTACGCATATCAAGGATATAGAGATCCTTGCACCTTGGAGCCGTCATCAGAATCATGTCTTCCGGAATAACAAACTCTTTTCTCAAAATATAACAAAACTTATCATCAAAAACAATGGTATACTTTTTGTCAGCAACTTGTGAAACTGAAAGCAGATTGTTCGACATCTGCTCTACATAATTAACTTTATCAAAGCTGACGTTCTCATTAGCAATAACACCCTGAGCAGTAATAAATCCTCCTTTACTACCTGCAAAAGAAACTGGTCCTCCATCCACTGTTTTCACATTAGAAAGCAAGGACAAGTTCCCTGTCATGTGCCTGGAAGCCCCACTATCAACAATCCAAGTACTGCAGCGTGGATTGTAGGCGACCTGCACATTAAAGTAAGAGGATTAGTTAGAAAGGGCCACCCATGCCCTAATGGCAGTGGGTTTCCCATCAACACCAACAACTGGCAACTCCACCCATTGTCCTTTAGATCCAGAAGGACCTTCAGGATTTTGAACACCCTTAACTTCTGATTTAGGTTTCCAAACTGTGTTATTCGGTAATGGTTTTCTATAGTAATCATTAGTTTTAAAAACCCTTTTATCATTTGTTTTCACAGAAGAAGAATTAAGCACTGGTGAAGGTGATCTCCTATTAAAGGAACGATTTGGACTAAGATCAACCTTCCTTCTGGGTGTCTGTCGAATGGGTCTACAATTCATAGCCCTGTGTCCCAACCTCCCATAATTGAAGCAGTTAACATTATCAACATAATGAGAGTTAAACAATTTGCGTCTAATTAGTGAAAACTGTCTCCTAGGTGGTTCAGTACGTTGTCTAGTCGTAGGGGGTGACGAGACTTGTTGCTTAACAGTCTGTCGATGACCAGGCGGAACATACTTGGACACATTACCAGAATTAGAACTCGCACCTTTTGGTGGTTGTTCTACCTTAGGACCTGTTTCGTCTATCCTTCCCTTACTGACAAACTTAGGTGACACTCCCTGAGTGTTCTTCTTCTTATTCTGTTTGGGAGTCACAGTGCTCTTAGACTGAGCCTTTTGACTTTCAATCATCTTACTAGCATTAGCAGGATTTTTCAGAATGATAACCGGTTTAGTGACAAGCTTAAAAGGTTTGATGTCTTTCTCAGTGTCGATATCAATATCTGACTCTGTTTCATAGACAACATCTAAAGGTTTCTTTGACTCAACTACCTTACCAGAACTCTCAACAGGTGTTTCCTTAGGCTTACCATATCCTGGTTCTACAACTGGACTCTTACTTTTCTCAACCGGCTTGTTAATATACTCACCCAAAAGTGGCGGGGCAACCTGGTTATAACCTAAACCCTGCTGTTTAGGAGGATTCAAAGTCTGTCTCACATAAGACATCCTCTGCCAATTGTCAATCCTAGCTTTCTCAGACTCGTATTTCAACTTAAATGAATCCCTTTCTGCCTTAAGAGTCTCTATCTGTCCCAAATACATAGTAATCACTTTTTCATCATCTATAACAGTTGATTTTAAGTGACCTACATGATTTTCTAAAGACTTAATCACATCAACATAGTCTTTCTGTTTATTAAGGTAGAAAAGCCCATCATCATAGTTTTTTTTATTAGTATGATTCTCCAAACTTAGATTCTTAAGGTCAATTCTAAGCTTAGGACAAGTCTCACATGTAACAGATATCTCATTAAGCTTAGTGATAACACATTCAAGCCTCTCAATTTCCTGTTCATAACCAATGCATTTAGAACAATTAGAAACTGAGTCAATACATACCTTATCATTACCGGACGTGTTGGCCATGAATGCATAGTCATTTCTTCCAACCTGAGAATCTGCATCAGATTTTGATTCTGACTCTGAGCTTGTACTATCCGAGTAATCAGCCTCATAACCTCCTTTACCCTCACTTTGATCTGAACAAACTGGACTCTGAACAGTAACAATCTTCTCATCACCACTCTTAAGATCACAGTTGAGCAAATGTTCCAACTTTTTCCTGAACCAAGTACCAACATGACAACTCATCCCTTCTTCTTCATCCGACGAGTCAGTAGTAAACTCAAGATCTGATAAGTCCTTAGCTTTGCGAACTTATCATACTACCTATCTTTAATTCTCTTCCTGAAACAGAATTTCATAAGCTCTTCTGCTCTCTTCAACCTAGCATCACATTTGCACACATAGCATGTGCAATTCGGATTATCCTTACCAGTATAACCTGCATTTTTCTGAGCAATTCCTTCCTCTTCAATTTCTGCTTCGCTTTTACCTACAAACACAACGTTAGCTTTCTGTGTATCTACCGAGATGGACCAGTCACATACTTCATCCGCATACGCTGTAGTCAAAGCCTTAGATTGTACAGAACCCGAAGATTATTTCTCTACAATTACATGTTGTGGTGTAACTGAGATGGTTGTCTGGTGAAAAGGATCATGAAAACCAGGCTTGGGTGGTCTCGTGCAAGTTTTCTTAAAGTGACCATATTCATCACAATTGTAGCACCTAACCTTTGACATATCAAAATCAAACTTCGAATCTCTATTTAAACTCAACGATCTTTGTCATGTTCTCTTCAAGTACTTTCTAGCACGTCTCACAATGCTACCCATACAATAGAGTATATCCATTCTCTCAAGCTCGTCCTCATCAATCTGATCATAGTCTTCATTTTCAAGATGACTATTAAGAACTTGTCCACTAATCATATCGTTGTATGTGTTAACAACAATAGCTACCAATGCCATATCTTCCTGAATAGATTCGCGAGATCGCTTCTTGATATTCTCAGTTTGAAACACAGGAGTCTGAGTCCGTTGAATCGGAGAATCTTCAATCATCTTAATTGTAGAATTTTGAGCTTGTAATTTAGCATTAAAGTAACCAGACTGAGACGATGGTGGTGCAGACATTTGTGAAGCATTGGCTGTTATGTATGTTGTCTGTAGTGGAGCATGAGTACCAGAAGATGAAGCCAAAGTTGATGCAGCAGCAGCTACAGAACCAAGTCTCTTTCTCTTTCCTTCATCCTGAATGTCCTTCTCCATTAGCTTCGAAGTAAAAGCTGTTAGTGTCAACAGACGACCTGATGAACTGTACCTGTTCTGAATCTTTTCAATCTCATGATCCCACTTTTCTGGAAGACCATCTTTCAACACCCTTACTGCCTTTTCATCAGGCACCTCAATCCCATAATCTGCCATCTCTGCAACCAATAATCGATATCTTTCCAAAGTCTGTCCTAGAGATTCTGATGGAAGAGCTGAAAACACCCTCCACTCATCCTTCAAAACCTTACCCTTAGTCGCACGATAAATAGCTGTACCTTCTGTTGCAGATTGAAGAGCTAACCAGATAGTATACGAGGTTTTGTTTCGGTTCTTAAATTGCTGAAAGATCTCCTTTGACAAAGCTTAGGTTAGCTGAGCATAACATCTACACTCAAGATTGTACTCTTCACGCACTGTGGGACTAAACTGTGAAGTTTCTTTGGGTTCACCATCTGCTCCGCATGGCTATACATACGGATTCTCAATACATTTCCAAAGTCTAGAATCAACACCGTTTAAGTAAATAACAAACCTAACTTTCCAGTCCAAGAAGTTCTTAAGATTGTCAAGTCTAGGTACTTTATTCGAAGAACCAGATTCACTTTCATTCAGTAATAGTTTTTGTAGTCCAGGTGCAATAACTAATGCACTGTATTCATTCATCACTTGTTCGTTTGTGTCAGACATTTTAATTGATTGAGTATTAAGTTTAAAGTTAATTATGAACTGTTTAAAGTCACACGGTCGATTGTCCTTGACACACAGTCGATTGATTGTGACACATGGTCGATTGATTGAGACACACGGTCGGGTGTATGACTCACACGGTCGATTGTCTGACTAAATTTTGGCAGCACTTCGTTACAAACTGAGCCTTGGGTATTACTAACTCACACGGCCGATTATCTATCTACCACGGTCGGTTGACTATCTCACACGGTCGAGTGACTAACTTACACAGCCGAATGACTTTAGGAAACTGACACGGCTCTGGTAAAACTCACACGGTCAGTTGAACTACTCACACGGTCGATCTAAGGACTTACTCGGTCGGTTGTCAGGACACACACGGCCGAGTGTGTTCTTGACAGGAGCAGGTCGACTATTAGGGTTTTCTAGACAAAAATTGATTTTGCAATCGATTATGGATGAAAAACACAAAACCAACACGTAGAAAACAATAGTGGTGACTCCAGAAACTCCTTTTGAAAATAAAAACACCAACAATAACGTAGAAAAGCAGATTAATTGACTAAAACCCAAAAACACCAAAAACATCAAAAACACCAATTTTTGACCCACAAACGATTTGATCAAGCAAAACCAGAGACTCCAGCTCTGATACCACTTTGTACACGTTTATTCTTAGGATCTTAGGTCGCTTGCAATCTATCCTAGAGGCTAAATACACTAGAATAAGGTTAAACCGAGATATGGGTCGTTTTGGGATCGAATTGATCAAACCTAGAGCTAAAACTAGATTAGATCGACACCTAGACGATATATTTCGGTGGTATATGGTGTTAGGGTTCTCTGAAAACGAAAACCTACGACTTAGGGTGAATGGGACGAGTAACCTTATCAAAGAAGTCTAAACCCGTATATATAGTGAACACAGACACACTCGGTCGAGTGTCTGTGTACACTCGGTCGAGTGACTGACACAGTCGGTCGAGTGTCTATACACACTCGGTCGACTGTGTGCAGTTTAACATATTGATCATTTAATAAATTAAGTACGCACAAACACAAATATAATTATTAGTCTCGAGTAAACATTATTACATAACCGAAATGTGTTAAACATAAAAACAAATAACGGCTGGGGATTCATGCACCAACATTATCACTAAACTACGGGTGAAGTCCTCTGTAACGCTGTAGTTGATACTTTCATTCAAAGTTACGATGGTCAATTTACTGCAAGTTTATTTTCTAATTACTTGGCTAAAGAGCAATGACTGAAACACAATTCTCCCGGACAAATAAACATAAACTATCAGTCACATAGTAACACCAAATTGTACTATTTGCAAAATAATCTCAAGACAACAACAAAAAAGAAAACAATGGCAGGATGAAATGCATATACATTTATTTACCTTTTCTTTATACGCGGCAGAGCAATATCATACGAATAATCTTGAGTCAAAAGTTCATCAATAACCTCATTCACACGTGTCAATGAAAAGCGTCCATCTCCTAACTTTTGTCACAGTTTCCTATAATCGTTACACAAAGGCTCTGAGTATCAATAAACATCACTATCATTCCCATTACCTGTAAGTCTCAAATAAAACGCTCAAGTACTCTCAGATACCTGATAAAAACCTATAAATTCACACATTCTAACAAACATGAAAAAACATAAGCACTTACACTACAACTTGTCGGTTCCATGTACTGATTTGCTCCGTCGATATACCAAGCTCCTCATACACAGACACAAAAGGGATTTCAAGCAACAGACTGTATCCAAGAATGGAAATAATTTAACAAACTAAACAAATATTACTATTACTAATATAACTAATAACTAATAGACAAAATTTGTCTTATTAGTTATGAATAGTACTATTTAATATTTTATTTTTTCACGCACCTAACCCCCTAATTTTTATTAAAATACAAATTGAACCCCTCCATTTTATAGTACTATTTAATATTTCATTTTTCACACACCCAACCCCCTAACTTTTATTAAAATACAAATCGAACTCCCCATTTCATACCTATATTCTAAAATATTATTTATCCCATCACTAACATTAAAAATATTGAATAATAACACTCACCACGCTACTACTGTGCTACTTTTTTTTTTTTTTTTTTTTTGTCTCAAACGATAAAAAAGCAACTTTCATAAAAGGAACAACCCTTCAATGCTACCAAAAGATGTCGAAAAATATTCTTTTTTACAAAATAGATCAACTAAGTTTTAAAAAAAAAAAAAAAAACCCGAACGCTAAAAGAAGCAACTTTCACAAAGGAACAACCCTTCAATGTTAGATGTCGAATTTTTTTTTTTTTACAAAATAGATCAACACTTTTTTTTTAACTCGCATTCAAAACGGAGCTCCTGACGCGAAACGAGGGCTCCACAACTAGTTAGACAACAATATGAAGGGAATAACACCAAAATTTGAAACACCATTAGATTATACTATAATAAGTATTGTAAAACTACCAGTGTATATAAAAAGAAAAAATAAATAAAATGATGGGTTAGTGAAAGAATGATGACATACCTCTGATGAAAAAAAAAAAAAAAAAAAAAAAAAAAAAAACCTGCAAGTAATGAAGGGCTATCCCAATGAACTGTTGACTAACTTAAGAAAATCATCATCAAATCCATATGTATTCATCAACCTCGATGATAAGAAAAGAATCAAACAATAGGTAAAACAAATTTATTAATTTATTAATAATACATAATTAGAATTGGTATATGTCCACTGACAAAAATACAGGAAAGGGTTAGAGTTTGAAACTCTAGTCATAGCAATTACTAGTTTCTCTTTAATTTCCATTACAAAACCGAGAATGTAACATGATGCATTAGCAGTCGACAATAATAATAATAATGCGCTGATGGTTAATGAGCCACATAAAGGTTTTGGGCCACTCATGTTGGAAGAGTTTTTAACTAGTTTTGAATGTCGGCCCAATGGATAGCAGCCCAAACGTAGACTTGAAGAGGAAGCAAGAGGATTTCCAGAAGATTTTTATTGAATTAATAATTCATTATTATTTCGTTTCCTTATTAAACTTATCTTGTTTTTAGTATTTATATTCCCATGCGTTTTATTTTGGAATTGAGTTTTGATTGATATTTTGATAATAAAGAAAGGTTGTAGCCTGTTATTGAACCGTGAAGGTTTTTTTCTGCTAAACCGAGAAGGTTAGCTTTATTCTCTTTTAACCGAGAAGGTTGAACTACTATCCCATCTTTATTGTTTAGCCACGATCCTTTTCTTTACATTATTTGGTATCAGATTCCAGGATGGCTGAACATATTTATCAAGGAAGAACAAGAGGTGCAGGCAGTAGTAGAAACGCCAACAGAGGCAACTACATCGATCCCCATGATGAAGAAATTGCTCGTCTTCAGCGACGACTTGCTAAACTTGAACTCCATCACAACAGAAAGTACACCGACTCCAAACGGACAGCTGATCGCGATGATCATTATAACCCATTTGGTCAGCAGCATCATGGATATAATAGGGAATATCGAGATGATCCCTTGCGTAATATAAGGATGAAAGTCGAGATCCCCATGTTCACCGGAGAGGCACATCTTGATGACTTTCTTGATTGGTTGAGTACGGTGGAGCGTGTGTTTGATGTAGAGGATCTTCCGGAGAACTTGAAGGTGAAGCTTGTTGCCCTCAAACTCAGGAAACACGCTTCATTTTGGTGGGACCGTGTTAAGAAACAACGGGCTCTTGCCCGCAAATCTAAAGTAGCAACATGGGAGAAGATGAAGAGGCTCATGAAGGATAAATTTTTACCCGAGAATCATCGACAACAAGCCTTTATCGAGTATCATAATTTGCATCAGCGATCTATGAGCGTCGAGGAGCTTATTCACGAGTTTGATAAATTACGTATGCAGTGCGATGTGAATGCAGCAGAAGAGCAGATTATAGCGCGATTCTTAGGCGCCCTTAAACCTGAAATTGCTGATATGGTATGTTTACAACCCTATTGGACTTATACTGATGTTTGTAGGCTTGCTTTGAAGGTGGAAAGGGAACAACATAAAGGAAAGACTAGCGTTCCTTTAGTACGAAACACAACCCCGCCAAAGTCCACCTTTTCGCCTACGGAGAAGGGAAAAGGGGAAACCCATACACTGACCCCACAGAAAAACACAAATCCGAAGTGTTATAGGTGTCAAAAAATGGGGCATTATGCACGTGAATGCCCGAATAAACTCACCATTACCGTATGGGACGAAACTGATGTGCCCCATTATGATTCTGATAATGATAAAAGGTATACGCAAAACTCAGAACACATTGAGCAGGAGGAAGTTGTGTATGCCAACAAAGGAGATGCATTGATTATCCGCAGATCTCTTAACAGTTCAAACATTACTCCAACCGACGATTATTCATGGCTGCGTAACAATATTTTCGATACCAATGTTACATCAACGGGTAAGGCGTGTTCAATGGTTATCGATGGTGAAAGTTGTGCTAATGTTGTGTCTAAAATGATGGTAGAAGAATTAGACCTTCAAGCTGAGGACTGGAACAGGTACAGTTTCTACAAGGATGGGGTTAACAGTACCCTTGCTCCCATAGACACACACAAAACAGCAAAAAAAGAGGCAAATATTTTCCTTAACCGTACTGTTTTTGATTTTGGGTTTGCGTCTAGAGCTAGTTAGGTGGCGCTCGACTTATTGTCACAGCCTACAAAGACCGCAAAGACCGCGAGTCCACAAGATGGGGTTGATCATGTTGAGTATACAACAGCCTTGCATAATCAGGTGCATGACTTTACTGTTAAGCATACTTATGTTTCTAAAATACAATCTGATGTGCATCCGAGGCATGTTGTGTATAAATACGGGGACCTCATTTAGATTCAATTGCGCCAGGAAAGGTTTCATAGAGGACATGTTGGTAAGCTTAATCCGGATGTTAGTGTCAATGGTCCTTTCCGGGTTCTCAAAAAGATTAAAAATGATGCGTACAAAATTGAGTTGCTTGGGCATTATAATGTGTCTGCCACCTTTAATGTTGCAGACCTCTCACCATATGTTGGAGACAGTGAGGACAATCAAGACTCGAGGTCGAGTCTTTCCGAAGGGGGAGGGAATGATGCATTAGCAGTCGACAATAATAATAATAATAATGCGCTGATGGTTAATGAGCCACATAAAGGTTTTGGGCCACTCATGTTGGAAGAGTTTTTAACTAGTTTGGAATGTCGGCCCAATGGATAGCAGCCCAAACGTGGACAGACTTGAAGCGGAAGCAAGAGGATTTGCAGAAGATTTTTATTGCATTAATAATTCATTATTATTTCGTTTCCTTATTAAACTTATATTGTTTTTAGTATTTATATTCCCCTGTGTTTTATTTTGGAATTGAGTTTTGATTTGATATTTTGATAATAAAGAAAGGCTGTAGCCTGTTATTGAACCGTGAAGGTTTTTTTCTGCTAAACCGAGAAGGTTAGCTTTATTCTCGTTTAACCGAGAAGGTTAAACTACTATCCCATCCTTATTGTTTAGCCACAATCCTTTTCTTTACATTATAACAAATACGCTCTCTTACCTTGCAACAAAAGAGCGATTTAAATGTCAAATAAACACGTCACTACCTATCAAATAACAAACCGTCACCCTTGTAAAAATTCAAAACCATACACAACAACCAATCCGGATCACAACAATCAAAATACCTTCAGACATAAGCATAGCGGACACTTTAGATGGCAGACTGGAAGAGGAGCCTTAATAGTTGGAACCAATTGGCACAAACTTAACAGGTAAAGCATCAGCTGCCAAATAAAAATATAAAAACAACATTAAAGAACAAAATAAGACAACCCCATATTAAAGAAGAAACATAACAAAACATTAAAAACATACTCATCAGATTCGAAGAGCCAATCAACCATAAATCATCGGCATTACAAACACCATATGCCTGAGAAATAGAAGCCCTCTCGGATTAGTACAGATTATTTTGCTCAGAAAATGTAGTATCACAGATATCAACTCAAACATGGTTTCTTAACATATTTCTTTTGTATTGCATCTGAACTTACACAAACATCACTAAAAAAACAACTGTGATACGTACCAGATTTTTGTCGAACGCAACCGAAAGATGTTGATTTCCATATTTAAGTGGATTTGCTATCATTATCGGTCACATAATATGATGTATCCGTAACCATTAGTCGATTGTTAGTTAGTAGGCCCTGAAACCTAAAGAAAAACTTGTCACACAAATCATAATTAGTAGCATAGATCCATTCAAAAATAATCAGAATTTAAGCAATCCTTTTGCGTGTGTAACGTCGATCGCAACGAACGAATAGGAAAAAATGAACAACATGATCGCCATATACCATAACCGTGCTAGCTTGAGGTGAATCACAACCGAGGAATATGCGTAGTTGGGAGGAGAAAATAGCCAGAAGCCCTGAACTCTGTGGTTGATTTTTATGCAACCAATTAAATAACAGTTGCCATAGGTAAATATACATAGTAACCAATGCCATTATGGAATCCACAGTAGGTAAACACAACAAAATTAATCAAGTAACCAAAAATATTAGAAATTATGAAAAACATAAAGGTGAGAAAGGGTATTAATACCGTGAAATGAAAGAACCACTCAAACTGAAGAGAGGCTTGTTGAATAGATGCAAACAACAACAACGACCAAGTAATCTCCAATCTGCATAAGATAAACAACATATAATAAACAACAGAAGTCCCGTTAGTCTATACTGCAATCGCCGAAAGTAACGAATTATATAAAATCTATTAGCTTATTTATTGCATCATTCTTTGTTATCTAGTAATACAGAAAAATATATTAACATGCCCTCTGTGTAATAACCATGTATATAAAACTTGCATTAAAACTACAGTTTAAACATTTAGTAACCAACTAATCTTATTCTTATGTTTACATATGAATTTGGTGCGAAAAAAGCCAAAATTTTGTTGGCAAAATAAATACAGAAGCATCAAACTAAAAACAAATCAGCATCAAATAAATGAAAAATTAGAGAAGCTAACTGATGTATTTGTCACATATACATCAGTTAGCATCAAATAAGCATCAAATATATGTTTGATCCCGGAGGTTCAATTCAAGGCGTGTGGGCTCGGAATAACAGCAGCAGGCCCAACAAGCCCAATAGGTCCAGCAGGCTGTCACTTTGGGGGACTTTCTTATTGGATCAGGATTGTTGCAACTTGGTGCACAAGACAATAATAAGGACGTGGCTAGTTGGCATATAGCTGGAAGATTTTATTAAGTTTTATTTTGATTGTGTTTCCTAATTGCTAGCAAGTTATTTTAGTATTTATATTCCTAGTTGTTTTCTTCTGTCTTTCAGTTTTTGATTATTTGTTTTTCTTGAATAGGAAATTTGAACCGTAAAGGTTTGTTTATCCATATAAACCGTGAAGGTTTATTTTCTGATTAAACCGAGAAGGTTTAATTGTATCTATCATATAATTATTGTTTAGCCACAATCCTTTATCCATCAATTGGTATCAGATTCCAGGCATGGCTAAACAAGCTGAGCTCGAGAAACTGAATCGCAAGATTCAAGAGTTGGAACACATGCAACATCTCTTGCGTAATATAGAGATGAAGCTTGAACAACTCCAAGTTTCAAGACCGACTCAATGGGATGACTTTGTTGATTTGGTTGATCAAGTTTTTAATATGAAATATGTTCCTGAAACTATTGTAGATGAAGATTCCGAACCCATCTATGATACAGATGGTGAAGCGGAAGAACAAGCACAAGTGAAACCGGGTAACGACTATCCTCCATTGCTAACTAAAGGGGTGGTTCTCACTGTCGTTAAAAAGAACCCACCTGATCTGTTAGCACATCCTATGGATCATGAAGGTAGTATTGATCACACAGGCCACATTCAAATATCTCATGATGTTTGAGACCAGATTCCTCTACAAACTCAAGTTTATCAAAATCGTGCAAATCAACAGTGGAAGAAGGTAGTGTACGACATTGATGACTTAGTGTGGGTTTAGTTTTTACGAAAGGAGAGGTTATCAAGGGGTCGCTTTAGCAAGTTCAAACCACAGGCAGATGGTCCTATCAGGGGCAATGACGTAGACTCAAGGACGAGTCTTTTTGAAGAAGGGGAGGATGATGTATTTGTGTTTGATCCCGGAGGTTCAATTCAAGGCGTGTGGGCTAGGAATAACAGCAGCAGGCCCAACAGGCCCAATAGGTCCAGCAGGCTGTCACTTTGGGGGACTTTCTTATTGGATCAGGATTGTTGCAACTTGGTGCACAAGACGATAATAAGGACGTGGCTAGTTGGCACATAGCTGGAAGATTTTATTAAGATTTATTTTGATTGTGTTTCCTAATTGCTAGCAAGTTATTTTAGTATTTATATTCCTAGGTGTTTTCTTCTGTCATTCAGTTTTTGATTATTTGTTTTTCTTGAATAAGAAATTTGAACAGTAAAGGTTTGTTTATCGATATAAACCGTGAAGGTTTATTTTCTGATTAAACCGCGAAGGTTTAATTGTATCTATCATATAATTATTGTTTAGCCACGGTCCTTTATCCATCACTAACCGATCGTAGTAAGCAAGGCTATAATGCAAGAATAAGAAAGACGAAGAAATTAAAAACAATAAATCCAGACAAAGCGGAGCGAGAGAAATAGTTGTAGCATGTAAAATCAAGAAATAAGCTAACTTAACGATGATGATGATTACAATGAAAATAAATTTCTTTAAGAGTCTTGTTTGTAAACTAACTGATAACTATAAAACAAATACCGAAGGCTTTAGTTAATTTTATGAGAAAAAGCATTTCGTCCAACACTTTCAAAGCGTAAAATCCGCAATCAAAAACCTAAAATTCCATCTAAAGAACTCCGTAATTATTAACTAAAATCCACAAAAACAATGTAGGTTATATACCATAATTCAGAGTGAGTATTTCATATCTCGTAAAACTGAAAAGAAATTGGAAAATGTACCTGAAAGAATCAAACGCTTAACCTACGATATAAACCCAGCAAGTTAATCAATTTAACAACAACACTCTTTAACCTTCTGACCTCGTAATCGTTATAAGATCTGCACATTTATTCCAAACACTGAAAATTAAGCTCATTTACATGGATTTCACAAATCACACATCCAAAATAATAACAGAATTCATCTAAAGATGTGAAATCGTTGCTAAATTGTATGAAATTGCAAATGTAAATACCATTGAAATCTCAAAACCATATCATCACTTGTTTCATTTTTTATTTTTTTTACCTCTTTATTTGAATCAAAAGGTCTCCATCATCTGTTAATCATTATACATAGATGGATTAATGAATATGATTTGAAGATTCATTACCTGAAGTAACCGAATGTTGCCAGCGAGTGTTAAATTCATCGACACTCAAAATTAGTATTTGAACAGGCCAAACAACCTCTGATGAATCAGAAAAGGCAAACATATAAGTAATTTCTAAATAAAACAAATAAATAGAGAAAATAAAGTGTAAGAAGCCTAACTTTTTGCTGGTGATGTCAAAAAATCAAGTTAGGGTTTGATGTGTCCAGCACCATTGTTTGTTATTGTTCTGAAAACTGAAAAAATGTTTACCTGAAACTCCAATCTTGGGTTTTGTTAAAACCAAACCCTAGATTTGTACAGTAGGTTTAATCAGCTTTTTAATTGGAGGAAGGATGTAGCTTATAGCAGCTGTCAGGGTAGGGTTTCGGTTGCACTCATGGCATGAGTTAGGGCGGATGACGATAATTAAGAAGAAGGTACTGGAAGAAAAAAGATTTTAAGGAGAAAGAGGATGTCATTTTGGGGCTTTTAATGAAGAAAACGACTAGTATCCAGGTGGCTATTAGTATATAAAGGGTAATAGGTCCATTGAACATTTAAATATGGTATATTGATGAAAATAACAATAACAATAATATTAAACAAAGACACTTCATTAAAAATGAAAGTCTAGAATCAAACGATACAAAAGAAACCGTTGATGCTCAAATCTATACCAATACACGAATACTATCCCAAAACATCTAACCACAATCGAGCTTTTGTTAGAAAATAGGTATGAATAGACTGCCTAGATTCGTTCTTGAATCGTGTGTTCACTTTCTCTATAAAGTCTTTCGACCCAACGATTGCCTCGGTTGCACGAAATCTTTACGGCGATAAGACAAAAACACAATTAGTGGTTTTGGCAATGAAATCACTAATCAAATTATCTAAGAGATTGTGTATGTTTTCTGTTGGTTCGAAATTGAATGCAGAGAATGAACAAAACGTCCACATAAAACTGTTATAAAAACAGTTAGAAAATGAAAGGATGTATCCCTTCATTTTGGCGGGAAAAGCTGTTATACCGAAAAGGTATAACTATTTGCTGAAAGGGTTCGAATGCCCCTTGGACCCCGCTAGGGGGCGCAACCCGCTTGACCCCCGCAATTATGCATCACTTAGTAGCCAACTCTTACAGGTGTGTACTCCACATTCTCCGAACCCGTTGTTAAGTAAAACTTGCTAACTCTTGCATTCAAGTAAATCGCAACTAACTAAAATGCATGTTGGATGACACTAAAGTCACCAACAAATCCCCCACATTTTAGTGTAATCCTTGATTTACTAAAATAATTAAACAAACAGAACAAACTAATGCATAAATGAAAATGTTTCAGAAAATGAATTTTCACTTAGTATAATATTTACGAGAATTCGACAATCAGGGTGTTTCAGAAATTGAACCCTTCAACTCATATGAAAACTATAAAATAATATACACATCAGTTTCTTACATATCCCTAAGACAATCTTGACACTATTATAAGCCATATGTCTCAATCCTTCAGTGAACATATTGGCAGCTAAGTACAAAGCTCCGTTGAAGCGGCAAAACTTCATGCTCACAAAGGTAGTCCTTTTACATCTTATACCTGCATATGCAATTTTTCAAAAGAACTATTAAGAAGAATAACTTTAACCTAACTCAACTTGCAGGTCTAAACACATACTTTGGGATCAAAATATTTATGTGTTTCAATCTTCAGAAAGTAAGCTTACCTCATTGAATTCAGCTTCTAGCGTTGTACTAGAAGGGAATTGGGCGTCTCACTTTAGAAGATTTATGCGGACGTCAATCCCACTCCAATAGCCGAGTTGTGCACTAAGTCTGGGGCTAATGCTTTAGTGAAGTGATCCGCTAAATTTTGTTGTGATCTAACGAAACTTACGGATATCACTCCATGTGAAATCAGCTCGCGAATTGTCTAACACCTAAGTGTCAAGACTTTCCATTGTACATTTGGCTATAATCCTTAGCCAAAGTAGATTCACTGTCACAATGAATGGAAATGGGAGATATTGGCTTTAGTCACAAAGGAATTTCATGAATCAAATTCCTCAACCAATCAGCTTCCTTACCAGCTACAACTAAAGCTACAAATTCAGCTTCATGGTTGAATTTGTAATACATGTTTGCTTCTTAGAAGCCCATGATATAGCACATCCTCCAAGTAGGAATATCCAACCAGTTGTAGATGAATGATCTTCGACATTGGTTATCCAACTTGCATCCAAATATCCTTCTAAGACTGAAGGGAACCCAGTATAAGTGATACCATAATCCATAGCACCCTGTAAATACTTGAATGCTCTAACCACAACACGCCAATGAATAGCATTTGGATTACTAGTAAACCTACTCAGTTTTCCCACTATGAAAGCAATATCGGGGTATGTGCTAGTCATATCATACATCAAACATCCAATTGCTCGAGAGTATTCAAGTTGTGATACAGCTTTACTCGAATAGGGCATAACCTCCACAGTTACATCAACGGGAGTATTCAATGGAGAACATTGATCACACTTAAACTGTTTCAGAATCTTCTCAATGTAATGGGTGTGATCATGATACCTCTATCATCCCTTTTAATCCCTATGCCTAGGATTACATCCGCCACTCCCATGTCATTCATGGAGAACTTTGAAGATAAAAAAATCTTTTGTTCTATCAACTTGATCTTGTTCAGTACCAAAGATCAACATGTCATCCACGTATAAGCAAATGATTACACCTTTTCTGGATTGATCGAATTTTCTATATACACATTTATTAGATTGATTTAGTACAAAACCATTAGACAACACCACATCATCAAACTTCTGATGACACTGCTTAGGAGCTTGTTTCAGCCCGTACAATGATTTAACCAACTTGCACACCTTATGGTCTTTACCTGATATAATAAACCCTTCTGGTTGTCTCATATACACTTCCTCTTCTAAATCACTATTCAAGAATGCTGTTTTGACATCCATTTGATGGATCACTAGATCATACGTAGCAGCAAGTGGTATCAACAATCTAATCGTAGTGATACGAGCAACATGAGCATATGTGTGATGACCCGGAAATTTCCGACCAAATTTAAACTTTAATCTTTATATGGTTTCGACATGATAAGCAAAGTCTACTTAATTGAATCTCAAAAACTTTGAACTGTGTTCATGTATTCATTTACCTTTCGACTGCTCTCATTGATTCACGAACAATTAATTGTAAATAGATATGTGTGTACGTATATATAAATAATAATTCAAAATATAATTTGAAGTATTATATGTTGTTGTTATTAAAAATTAATAAAACAAAAATAGGATATTATAATAATTATTATTTAAAATATATCTATATATATAAATAAAGTATATTAAAAATAAATATTAAATGATTGTAATACTCGTTTGATGTTTCGATTGATATTAAGCAAGTTAAATTCAAACTTATATTATTTTAAAATAAACGATGATCCGAAAATGAGTTTTATAAATTATAGGCTTATCAAAAATGTATTTAAGAACTAATTGTTAAATTTTAAAACTTTTTATATTTTACTTGGGGTTGGGAGTGAATAATTAATGTAATCTTTATTTAATAGTTAATGATCGAATTTTATACCATAATGACCAAAATAAATAAATATAGCTAATTTAAAAATATGGGATTTTTCTGAACACTTTTATCCGCCACTAATTTCGCACGATACCCAGTCCGTGAAAACTGTCGGTAGATAAATGCCAAATGAATGGCTGCATTTCTATTTGATAATACTATTCATGATTGAACATTCTTATTCTTAATATATATTATTAATATATGTTATTAATATTATTCTTATATTTATTATTTTATTATATCTAATATCTATATTATATATACATATAATTACATGAGAGTCATAACCACCACTCACCACTTCTTCTACTGATTACCATCGAGGATTCAAGGCAAAGCAAAACTCAAAACCCACTTTCACCACTCCACCGTCACACCACCGTCACACCACCATCACTAAGAACCCTACAATCTCTCTCTCTCTCTCTCCTCTCTCTCCCCTAAACTTGTTCATGAAACACCATAATCAAACCATCGATCACCTTAACAAGCCATCGACTACCAAAATTTCATGTTTCCTTTCATTATTCGAACACCATGAAAACCACAACAACAAGCTACTGTACCACTGTTAACCGCCACCTCCACCACTTTCTTTTCCTCTCTCTTCATCTCTTCTTTGTAAACCCACGACTATAATCTATTTTTTGTTCCAACTTACCATTCGAAATAGCAACCCTTGCTCCTATATTGTTTCTGTTTCCGTTTAAATCGTCAAACACCATCAGGAGGACTGCTGTTATCACCTTCTTATTCAAACTCCCAACACAACTACCATCGAAAATTAATGACCTTCAACTGTATATGTCTTCTATTTGATAAACCCAGACCCATTACCTTTTAACACCACCACCGATCACCACTTCACTACCTGAATCACCATAACTGCCACCACCTGCGATGTTTCTGTTTTGAACGAAAATTAAATGTGAAAATGACGATGCTACAGTATTTGTGTCAAAACATTACGCGATTAGCGTACACAGCTACACGTTTAGCGTATTTCAATGACAAAAATACATGATCCTCGTACACATCACACGATACACATAATTTGATGTCAATTATACTGTTGTCGCTGCTACTCGTTATTTTACTATTCTGTTTCCTTTGTTCTGCTAGAACTCCGATGATGATGAGGATGATATCAACGATGTTATGATCATAATGATGTGAATATGATGATGACAGTGACGTTTGATGATTGATGATGATTATAGATGTTGGTGAACCGAAAAAACTCAAGAGTTTAACTCTGATCGTGACCGCTTGTAATCGACTTTTGGGCTAACCTAGTTGTTGGGCTTGATTTACGTGTTTGGCCGTGATCCACTTTAATTGTTGTTGGTCTGAGACAATTTAGAACGGGATATATATATAAATTAGGTTACGGTTAAATACAGAAAGAAACAGCACAGAAGAGTGGTTTAATGGGTATGCGGGTTAGCGGGAGGTCTCAGGTTCGATCCCCGTCTTGGGCAAATTCTTTTTAGAGGAAGCTTTTAAGGGTATACACAATTATCTTATTTTTATTATTAATATTATTAATTATTATGATTATTACTATTATTGTTATGAATATAATTATTATTGTTATTGATTATTATTGTTATCATTAGTATTATTATTAATAAATATTAGTATTATTATTATTATTATCAAGTATTATGAATATCAATTATTATTAAAAAAAATATCAATTAGAAGTATAAACATTATTATTACTATTGTTATGATAGTTAGTATTATCATGATTTTTAATATTATCATTATCATTAAAATAAGTATTATGATTATAATTAATATTATTATCATAAATATTATTATTGTAATAATTATGATTAATAATATTAATAATAAGATTTTTATTACTATATTTGTATAAGTATTATTATTAGTACTATCAATTAGATTATTATTGGTAATAACATTATGATCATTATCACTGATATTAAAATTTATATTATTATAGTTATTATCTGTATGATTATAGTGACCATTATTACTAAAAGTAACATTTTTATTAATAATAGTATTAGAATTATCATTTAACATTAATATTGGTATTATCATTAATATGACTATTAAAACTTCTAATAAAATCATCATTATTATAAAGATCACAAATTTAATTAAAAGTATTATTTTTATGAAAACTGACATTCTATCTTATCATTATTATCATTACTTTTATTATCACTAAATTACTTTTATTATTATTATCAAAACTATTTTTTTTTAAATAAATAAATATTCTATGCATAAAATATACTTATTACATATATTATAATTATATTAATATTTTACAAAACTATATATATAAAATCTATTAATATTATTTATATAAATACTTACATATAACAACCTATTGATTTTTATATATAACACTAAACAATTATATATATAAATATATAAATATGGATATATTAATATAACTATATAAATATTAATCATTATGAATATATACACAAATTAAACATTCATAATATATAAAGATATAATAAAATTATAAATATATTGTTCGATTACAACTAAGTATATTAATAAATATACAAATGTTATAGGTTCGTGAATCCGATGCCAACCCTACATTTGTTCAATGTCGTCATATGTATTTTTACTATAGAATACAATATTGTGAGTTTCATTTGCTCCCTTTTTAAATGCTTTTGCAATATATATTTTTGGGCTGAGAATACATGCACTGCTTTTATAAATGTTTGACAAAATAGACATAAGTACTTGAAACTACATTCTATGGTTAGATTACTATAATGAATATCGCCCCTTCAAGTCTGGTAACCTAAGAATTAGGGAAATGGCCCATAATTGACGCGAATCCTAAAGGTAGATCTATCGGGCCCAACGAGCCCCATCCAGTGTATGGATGCTTTAGTACTTCGAGGTATTATTTAGTATATTAGCTGGGCACTGTATACTGGGGGGTATTCTATATGCATCTTGTTAAGGTCGGTTACCAGGTGTTCAATCCATATGAATGATTTTTATCTCTATGCAGTTTGCGAAATGCCTGATACGAGATTATGTTTATGAAAGATGGAATTTAAATCTTGTGGTCTATTAAAAATATGAAATTGATGGATTATGATAAACTAATGAACTCACCAACCTTTTGGTTGACACTTTAAAGAATGTTTATTCTCAGGTATGAAAGAAATCTTCCGCTGTGCATTTGCTCATTTTAGAGATATTACTTGGAGTCGTTCATGGCATATTCAAAAGACGTTGCATTCAAGTCATTGAGTTCATCAAGATTATTATTTAGTCAATTATAGTTGGATATATTATGAAATGGTATGCATGTCGTCAATTTTTTAAAGAAATGAAAGTTTGTCTATTAAAAATGAATGTAATGTTTGTAAAATGTATCATATAGAGGTCAAGTACCTCGCGATGAAATCAATTGTAATATATTCGTCCAGATGGATTAGGACGGGTCCTTTCAATATGTATCGAAATAATCAATGCCCTCCTTTTGTTTAAAGCCTTGGATAACCAATCTAGCTTTAAACTTGTCAATTGTGCCATCGACTTTCATCTTCTTCTTGAAGATCCATTTGTTTCCCAAAGGTTTGCATCCCGGTGGTAAATCTGTTAATACCCAAGTATTATTCTCCAAAATAAAACTAATATCGTCTTGAACTGCTTCTTTTCAAAATGCAACATCACAAGATTTCATAGCCTCATCAAAGGTTCTAGGATCATCATCTATACAATAACAGTATGAAAATTGTGATTTAGCACAATCTCTCGATCCTTCAACTAAGTAAAGCTGAAAATCATAATCATATGACTTGGGTGTCCTAGTTCTAGTGCCCCTACGAGGTTCGAGTGACTCACTTGGAATTTCTTCCAAGTTAACTCGTTGTGTAGTCTCATTTGAATGAGAAATCACATCCCTTGGTATAGGTATTGATGTAAAATGAGATTCATCAAATATTGCATCTCTTTACTCTATAACGGTGTTAATCAAAATAGAATCATTAGGTTCTATCACATAAAATGGATAGGCTTTGGAATGCTCAACATATCCAATAAAGATGCAATCAATACCTCTTTCACCCAAAGTTTTCTTTTTAGGTTCGGTTAGTCTTACAATTGCCCGACAACCCTAAACTCGCAAATAATGCAAGTTTGGTTGTTTCTTGTACCAAAGTTCGTAAGGAGTCGTAGTTCCTCTTTTATTAGGAACTCTATTCAAAATGTGACAAGCTTTTAACATGGCTTCTCTCCAAAATCCGTCACTCAAATTCGAGTATGTCATCATGGAATTAACTATTTCCTTGAGAGACCTATTTCTCCTCTCCGCTACACCATTTTTTGTGGTGTATACAGAATTGTAGTTTGATGAATAATCCCTACATATTGGATATACATCGGATCATAATACTCACCACCTTTATCGGTGTCACGACCCGAAAAATTTCGACTTATTTTAAACCAATTCTCTTCATGATTTAATGTTTTCGACAAGATAAGCAAAGTCTGTTAAGCTGATTCTCAAAAAAAAATTGAACTATTTTCATGAATTCAATTACCCTTCGACTAGTTCCGACGATTCACGAACAATTACTTGTAAATAGATATGTATATATTTAAATATATATATATATATATATATATATATATATATATATATATATATATATATATATATATATATATATATATAGTTATAATAATTTGAAATATAAATTGAAATATTATATGATGTAATTGTTAGAATTAAGATTGTAAAATAAAATAATATATAATTATTATTATTTAAAACATATCTATATATAAATGATGTATATTGAATGTGTATATATATATATATATATATATATATATAGTTTCAAATTTATTTAGTAAATGACGGTAACACTCATTTAAGAATCATACCGACATAGAAGAAATTGAAAACCAAATGATTGATTAATGAACTTGAATTTTGAAAGGAAATAAAGACCTAACTAATTCGTATTTGAATTCTGAAAAATAGAGAAAACTGAATTGGATATCAAAAACTCTGACCTAAGGCCTCTATTTATAATATTTTAGGACGGTTACCCAAGCCGGCGGCTTCAGTGTGAAGCCGGCGGCTTCCCTGAGTCGGTGACTTTCTCTTCAAGCAAAACGTGATCCTTAAGCCAAAAACGCGTAACTGTCTTACTTAAGACGGCGGCTTTTTACCAAGCCGGCTGCTTTATTTATCCGGCAAATCTTTTTGATTTGGTTTCCTTATTTATTTGAACTTGATCAGCAAGTCGAGAACCCGTGTCTTCAATGTCGGCGGCTTCATTGTGAAGCCGGCGGCTTTACTTCACTTTTTCTTTGGCTCCAAGTTTAACATATTTTACGAACAAAACTGGAACAATCTGGAAGTCTATGGAGAAACCGGCGGCTTTGTAGCCCTTAGGCCGGCGGCTTCATCTCACATTCTTCATTTTTCACTGTTTTTGCTCCTGTTTCGTACATAACTTAAACAAAATATCAAAAATACCTATTTTCACTTTTTACCCATTTTAGTGTGTTTTGGTATTAAAATGGCTCTAAAATAACAAGATAACTCCTCAAAATGTTATGAAAATATTGTATAATTTAGGAGTTATCAACGTGAAAAGTTGAAAACGGCACGTGACAGACAGAAAATGTATGCTGATCCACGTAGACGAACATTAAACTTTGAGGTGGGTGATCGTGTTTACTTGAAAGTTTCACCGTGGAGGGGAGTTATCAGGTTTGGTAAGCGAGGTAAGTTAGCTCCGAGGTACATTGGGCCGTTCAAAATTATTCAAAGGGTTAACGACTAGACTGTTGTGTTAGAACTTCCAGCAGAGTTAGCAGGGATACACAACACTTTCAAGGTATGTTATCTTAGAAAGTGTAAGGTTGATGATGAAACACAACTAGTTCTGTTAAGAGATTTGAGGGTTGACTTAAATCAAAAGTTAGTTGAAGAACCGGTGAGAATTGTCGATAGAAAGGTGATAAAGTTAAGAAAGAATGAGATCCATATGGTGCTTGTTGAGTGGAAGCATAGCTTAGGATCGAACTTTACGTGGGAGAATGAAGAGCTTATGAAGGCTCGTTATCCACATCTGTTTAACCTTGACCAGATTCTGAGGACGGAATCTTCTTAAGGGAGGTGGATTTATAACATCCTCAGATCGGGCCTAGATGTAAGATAACCTTTTTGCCCTTAGGCATAATTGTGTGGCTAATTATGTTTTTATTTTAATTAAATATTTAGTGTTATTTTATTATTTGGTTAAGACCAGTTTGTGACAATGGTCACGGAAGGTTCATTTATTTAATTTGGACTCCGTTAGGGCTGTCAAATTAAGTACGAAAGTTATCAGATAACTGGTAAATACCCTTGTGTGATGGGGTATGGTGTTTGACTCACATATATAAGCTTGTTACAGCATATATTTCTCATTTTCTTGAATGTTCCACACACACAGAGTACATAATTTCTCCTACTTGAAAAACCTAATTCTCAATCTTGTTTTTGGAGTAAAAATTGTGTTGTTAAGATTGTTACTACTGTTTTCGTGATCATTTCAATGTAACAATACACAAATTTCAGTCTCAAATTAATGGATTTGTATGGTTTTAAGTTAGGTTTTGTCAAAGTGGGTTTTTACTACAAAATATCGTACCGTGAGTTTCATATGCTCCCTTTTTACTTACTTTTGAAATATATATTTTTGGGACTGAGAATACATGAAATGCTTTTATAAATGTTTGACACGATAGACACAAGCAAAATATTCCTCTAATGAATTATTATACAGACGAGTTGTTCTGTGGATTATTATATCGAATATCGCCCCTGTTTATTTAGCTTGGTAACCTAAGAATTAGTTGGACATTATAATTGCCTCTAATTGATGCGAATCCTAAAGGTAGATCTACAGGCATTGACCAGCCCCAGTCAGAGAATTTGAACTGCTTTAGTACTTCGAAGTTTATATATATACAGACGATACTTGTATATTACAGACTGAAAGTTCTGTTTATTTTGGGGATATTCATGATGCGCTTTATATGTTAAGGTCGGTTACCAAGCAAAGTTATATATAGAGAGAATGATTTTATACACAGGTTATGTGTATGTTATTTTGTACATAAAATATGTGTACGGTTATTAAAAATCGCGAGGCATCCTACGGGGGAGAAAAGGATACGAACTGTGACGACCCGAAAATATCCGACCATATTTAAACTTGATCTTTATATGTTTTTGACACGATAAGCAAAGTCTGTAATGTTGAGTCTAAAAAAAAATTGGAATTTTATTCATGTATACAATTACCCTTCGACTGCTATTGACGATTCACGAACCACTATTTGTAAATAGATACATATATATTTAAATATATAAATTTTAAATATAAATTGAAATATTATATGACGTAATTGTTAGAATTAATAATGTAAAATAAAATAATATATAATAACTATTATTTAAAATATATCTATATATGTAAATGAAGTATATTGAATATATATATATATATATATATATATATATATATATATATATATATATATATATATATATATATATATATATGGTTTCGAATTCATTTAGTAAACGATTGTAGCACTCGTTTATCATTCGAGGGTTATTTAAACAAGTTAATTCAAACTTATATGATTTTAAAAATAAGCGGTGATCCAGAAAGGAGTGATATAAATTATAGGCTTATTAGAAATGTATTTAGGATATAATTATTAAATTTTAACACTTTTTATATTTTACCCAGAATCGAGCGGGACAGTGGATGTAATTTTTTTTAATAAATTAATGATCAAATTTTATACCATTATAACTGAAATAAATAAAGGAATTTAATTTAAAAATTTGGATTTTTTCTAAAAGACTTTTATCCGCCACAAATTATCAACGGGATACGAAATAGTAGTCCGTGAAAACTGTCGGTAAGATATTTAATTAGATGCACGTTTATTATTATTAATATTATTATATTATAAATTTATATTCGATTGAATCCATTAATTAATTGAAAAGAAAAGTAATTTGTTTGACACTGTACCTAATTGATTCAGTATGATTTAATTAAAGTTTACTGTTTGTTTTGGTTCTTTTCTCAAACGAATCTTATCATATTATATAGAGAATGATATAGATAATATATAAATAATATCACTATTTTTCTTCTTCTTATATATATACACACTTACATAAACTAACATCACCCTAGGTCGATCACCTAATCACCACTTTATCAACTCTTCTACTTGGTTCCTTGTATGCTTTTATCATCTAAGATGAAACCCACAAACCATCATCGAGCTTCGACAATCCTCATCAACAAACCACCAAACTATCCACCATCACCAAACCCACACGATCACTATCTCTTCTGTTTTCAGCTTAATGCAAAACCATAACACCCTTAGATCGATCACCTTGCAAGACCACTTCCACCTTGCACCAAGTTACCGGCGACTAACACTATCAACCGGACGACCACCATATTTACCACCACCAAGAACAACCACTACTAACATGCATTCTCTCCCTCACCTCTCTCTCTGTCTCTCATCCTCTATCTCTCACTTATGTACACGGTTTCTATTATCTTCGTGAACCCAAGATCGTCACCAATCCAAACCTCTTATCAAACCCATTATCAAATCACCTAACTAAAAATCACGATTAGTGTTACACCACTACTACATACCATCTATTTATATCATTAATTACATTTCTTTTGAAATCTATAATGAAAATCACCATCACCATGATTTTCGATTTTGTTTCTATTCTATCCAAGAAGACCCACAACCATTAAAACCACCTTACAAACCACCAACGATCACTATTAATTGTTTTTGCTGCTCGATTGTTCCTGTTTATATCCTAACCGTAAAACCACCATTACGTTCTACTGGTTTTCTGTTTAGGAACGATGAGGAGATGAAGAGTGAAGGAGAAGGTGAATAAGGATTTACTCGATTATCACTTACCTGTTCGAATAAACATGATGATATTACTGTAGCTGCTTATATTTCTGTTTCATGGAGAACTATTCGATTACCATCATAAATCCACCAATCATTTATAACTTGCTATTGTTATTCATCTTTTCTTTTTTCCTTTATTGGCCGACAGACAAACCCCACTTGTGATTAAATATCACGACAGCTAAAATTCGGAAAATCCTTCAATTGTTCCGAGTATTTAATTGTATTTTTGGGCCTACTAGTGGACTGTTTCCTTGGATTTGGGCCTCTAACAAAAACCCACTTGTAAATGGATCGACTACTGCTAATTATATTATGTTTCTGTATCATTCGATTGATGATACAATTGGCGATCGTGATGATTAGATGATGTTGAATGATCATGATAATGGAAGACGATATGATTTTATGATAATGATGATGAATGACATGATTATGATGATGGGAAAAAGGAGAAAGATTACAGTAATCTTGTTTTAGAGAAAATTGCAATAATCGAGTTTAAGAGTTTTAAGGATATAGTTGTGTTATAAATCAGGAATTACATAACATCTTAGTTGGTTGGGTGTGTGCCTGTTAAGCGAGAGGTTGCGGGTTCGAGCCCGGGCAGGGGCGTTTAATTTTTTTTTTTTAAAAGCTTGGTTCATTAAGGTAGCACTTCTATTATTTTGTTTATTATTATTGTTATTATTATTATTGTTATTGTTATTATTATTAGTATTGTTGTTGTTATTGTTATTATTATTAGTATTATAACTATTATTATTATTACTAATACAAGTATTAAGTATAATTTTTTATTATTATTATTATTATTATTATTATTATTATTATTATTATTATTATTATTATTATTATTATTATTATTATTATTATTATTAAGGTTACAATTAAAATTTTAATATTATTATTATCATAAGCATTAGTAAGTATTATTATTATTAATATTATTATTAGTATGATCATAAAAATTATCATTTTAAGTATTATCATTCTTACTATCATTATTAACATTATTATTATTATTATTATTATTATTATTATTATTATTATTATTATTATTATTATTATTATTATTATTATTATTATTATTATTATTATTATTATTATTTTTATCATTATTATTATTATTATTATTATTATTATTATTATTATTATTTTCATTATTAGTATTATTTTTATATAACAAATTATTGATTTACAATATAATGCTATATATATATATATATATATATATATATATATATATATATATATATATATATATATGTATAAATATTAATATGCAAAGTAAATATATATAAACTTTAAAATAACAAATATATTACTAAATTAAATAAATAATATATATTGATAGTGCTCCAAATGAACATATATTTAGTCACAATATCATCCCAATATGTAAAGTTTTTAGTTGTAATTGTTCTAAATTCCAAGTAATATTCGTTTAAATAAATAAGTGCGAAGACTGAAGACGTAAATGAAGATTTGAAGACGCAAATGACCAAAAAGCTCAAATGTACAAGATACAATCCAAGTCGTTCAATTTATTGATGAGAAACGTCTAAAAATAACAAGAGTTCAAGTCGCGGAACGCAAAGTACAAGATATCTAAGCACACAAAAAGACATTCGAAAATTCAGAACCGAGACATAAACCGGGCGTAAACGAGCGAGACACCGGAGCTAAAATTACGAGTCAACTATGCACAAGAATATAATATAATTATATAAAATTATATATATTATATTATATATTATTAAAATCGAGCAGCCCACGTTTTGAAAAGCAAAAATATCTGTCCCAGCTGGCCATGCGATCGCATAGCCTGGAAGCACAAATCTCATGCAATCGCATGAGCCCAGAATCCTGGCCAGGTCCTATAAATTGCAATGTTTTCAGCCAAATTTTACACACTCTTTTCATTCCTTCTTCTATAAACATAAATATATATTTATATTATAATTTTAATTTAATTTAATTTTAATAATAAAGTTATGGTTTAGTTGGGTTATTGTAAGAAATGTTTTACGGGTTTTAAGTCAAAACTCTGTCCGGGTAACGTTACGTGATAAATAATCACTGTAAGCTATGTTCTTCCTTTTTAAATTAATGTATCGTAACTAAGTTATTATTATGCTTATTTGAGCCGAAGTAATTATGATGTTGTGCTAAATATTAAGATGGGGTTATTGGATTTTGTACCATAATTCGGGTTTGGACAAAAGACCGACACTTGTGAACATTGGACTATTGACTATTAATAGGTAGGGGGCATTGTCTAATTGAATGACAACTCATTGGAACCTGGCGAACCTATCTTCAAATTAGTTAATCTAATCATTATTAAATTGATTACGAATGTCCTATTTAGTGACGTTTATGCGACATCGTTTACAATCATTTAATTAATCAATTGGATTGGGTAATTGATTATTCATTTTGGCCAAGTGGATAAATTAATATATCATGGACTAATTAAAACAGGGGTGGATTACATACAAGGGTAATTGGTGTAATTGTTAACAAAGTATTAAAACCTTGGATTACACGCAGTCGATAACCTGGTGTAATTATTAACAAAGTATTAAAACCTTGTTACAGTTTAAATCCCTAATTAGTTGGAATATTTAACTTCGGGAATAAGGTTAATTTGACAAGCATTTTATAATTATGACCGATGGACTATTATGGACAAAAACCAAATAGGTATCAAATAATCCAGGACAAAGGATAATTAACCCAGGGTAATAAATTAAAATTAAAACGTCAAACATCATGATTACGAAAGTTTAAATAAGCATAATACTTTTATTTCATATTTCATCGTACTTTTATTTACTGTCATTTTAATTACTGCAATTTACTTTATCGCAATTTAAATTTTGTCATTTATATTATCGTCATTTATCTTTACGCTTTATTTAAAATCGACAAACCGGTCATTAAACGGTAAAAACCCCCTTTTATATATTATTATTACTATATATAATTATATATATTTTATATAAATATAGTTGTTAAAAATATAGTACGTAATCGCTAGCTCTCTGTGGAACGAACCGGACTTACTAAAAACTACACTACTCTACGATTAGGTACACTGCCTATAGTGTTGTAGTAAAGTTTAGGTATATCCCATCTGTAAATAAATTAAATTAAAACTTGTGTAATTTGTATCGTATTTCGTAATAAAAATAATACTATTTCGTACTCCACCTCGCACACATCAAGTTTTTAGCGCCGCTGCCGGGGACTCGGTGAAAAACGCTTTATTATAACTATATTTTTGTAAAAATATATTACTACGTATTTATTATTTTGTAAAAAAAATTTGTATTAATCTTAAGTTATTAAAAAAAATTCTAAAAAAATATATATATTTCTAAGAGTTTATATATAAAATTAACAAGTACTTTTATTTTTAGATTATTTTAAAATTATATAAATATTTTGTAATATTTTGAAAAAAAAAATCAAATAATTATATAAATTAAAAATTGGGCCGAACAGAAGCCGAAGCCCAATTGTTTCCTGGACTACTCATCCATGCGATCGCATGGGCATAACCATTAAAGGTCATGCGAACGCATGACTTGACTTGACAGATCTGAATCATTCATCTGACAGTTTAGGGTTTATATAATAATTATAATTAATTAATTTAATTAGGGTTTATTAGTTTAATATTTAGTTTTTAGTTTTAATATATAATTTGTTATTTTAAGTTTAAATATTATTATTAAATATATAGATTAATACTTTTATATAATATAAAAATAATATTTTTATAAAATTTGTATTTTTATCATTTTATTTTATATTTTGTATCTTTTTATCGTTTATTCGTAGTCTTTAATATTTGTCGTTCGTAATATTAATTTCGTAGTTATAGATTTGCCGTAGATTTTTAGCTTTTAAGACTTTGCTGTAAAATCCCTTAATTGCTTTTTCTTTAGATTAAGATTTAGGAGCTTTAGTAAAATCCCTTAAGTCGCCGTAGGTGTTTGAAACCCTGGATTTCCTGGAGAGTCCGATCGCCCTTGATTCTTTGCACTCTTACTTCCTCCACCCATTCTTGCTGACAATAAAGAAAAACCTGAAAGTGACCAATTAGTTAAACAAAAAAGTTTTATGGAAAAAAGGTACGAAATCATATACAACATAAATTCCAATCTTCTTTGTTTCATATAACCGGTCCCACGGATGGCACCAAATGATCAAGTATATTTTCACGGGGTCTAGGTGAATCTACACTTGAGTGCATAAAAGGGGTTTAAGGACTAACAATATTCGAACCTCCGACGATTGGTCGTGGATAACCCACATCGGTATCGTTTTGATTCCGACGGGGTGGCCGATTTGAGAGTCCACCAACAACCTAGCATACGAGGTTGAGTGGCCCAAAGACATGAAGGGTTTATAGTTCAATACATACCTGAAAGTCTTTAGAGATCGTAAGAAGCTTTGTTCGTATGATAGAGATTTGTATGATGTAGTTTACGTATGAGTAAACAAGTGAACGTATATGTTTTTAGGGTTTATGAGCTATATATTTATAGGCTCACGAATTAGGGTTTCGGTAGAATCTTTTCCCTAATTAAATGCAATCTCATCCTTAACTAACTTTCGTTATTTAATGAAGAGAATCCGACTTGATTATACCGTACACTCTTCTAGAATGTACCGGACCCCTGTGCAAGTATACGAAACTCGCACCAGATGGTATAGGCGCATAGCGTGCGGCTATACCCGTAACGTATGCCTTTGTGTGTGATTAAATACTTTGGATGCGCATCCGCAAAACCTTGCGGATATGCGTATCATTAAGTCCCCCCAGTTCAATGTTATATACAATGAAATATAGTGTATGACGTCGAACTAGCAAGTAAAGAAAAATGGATACACAATGACTCTTAACAATTCCTTTAAATCAGATAAGCATACTTAATAGTGCCAATACGATTCCTAGTCGGATTTCAAATGTAACCGGACAGTTTGTAAGGTTATTTAAATAAATTTACGTAACCAGATACTGTATTAGCATTAAATGCAATGTATGCGTGCAGTCACCAACATGTCTTTTTGGCTGCAATTCCTGCACCCGAGATGACAACTGTCACTGTTTACCAAAAAGGTAATGATTGTAATTATGCAACTGCCTGTTGATGATAACGTGCACTGGACCTCTTAACAAGGTAATTAACTTGAGATTGATACACGTGTACGGCTGTCATTATACCCGCGTCACCTTTTAACTCTCAAATTTTCTCTATAAATAGCCTTTTGGCTTTTTCGCATCCCACAATCTTTTTCCTTTTCAAGACAATCTTTCCTATTCAACTTCTCCGCCAATACTCAAAAAAGGTATATCTTATACTTTTATGCTTTTGCATAATGTAACCCTAGCCATAAATTTTTCTAACTCGTTGTTTTGACTATTGTCGCTGCAGATGAAGTTGGAATCGTACACGCCAAACCCAACCGTCGACTTTGGTAACCCGTCAAGTTCACTAACCAGCTGGTCAGATTCGCTACCGTCATTGTACCATATGCCTAGTTCAAGAGGGTTGTGTAACCAAAAAAGGTTACCCGACGAAGGTATGAATTTCATCCGACGACCGTTCAGTTTACTTGTGACGTTATAATATTTATACACCATGTTTATTGCTTTTGTAGGTCCAACCAGTTCAGCTCATCCATCAAAGCGTGTGTGCCCCAACCCGGAAGATTTTTCTCAACTAATTCCGAATATCGATGAACTTCTGAAGGTTTCTCTACCAGCATTTGCCCAACAGTTTTCTTTCCTACAATAGTGTGCCCCTAGTCATTGATTCAGAAGCTTTCTTCACTTTCTCCCACCGAGGAACTATATATGGACACGCAAACAACATTGTTCAATTTTGTAAAAGATCTCAACCGCTTGCAGCTTAAATCTACTCCACTTGCACATCCACCTCAGCCATCACCAACAAAGACTACACTACAACAGGAAAATTCCAAACTCACTGCTTAACTTGCGGTTGCTGTAACCGTGCACAAGCAAGTAGAGGAGCGAATTAATGTGATGATGTTCAAGAGGCATCAGGAGGAAGATCAGCACATGGTTGAGAAGGCATTCATGGAGTCTGAGATTGCGGCTCTTTCTGCAAAGCTTAAAGAGGCAGAGAGCCATGTCGTGTTTTTGAACGAGAGCTTTAGCGACTGGATTTCAGCACAGGAGTCCTGGGGTGCAAAACACGGTGTTATAAAAGCGCAATACGACATTCTCTGTGACGATAGCTCCAAATCCATATGGACGAACACGTCATTCATTAATTTCATTGCGAGGTATTTGACCTCTATATGATACGTTTTGTAAACATTGCATTCTTTTCAAAAGGTTTCTAAGGTTTTCAACGTTTGATGATTTCTACATATAGACAATCACCATAAATAATAGTTTACCATAATACATCCGTTGACAATGAAGTCAAAATAAGATACACGGTGATGATTTTGTGAATGCAAAGTTTTCTTGAATAAAGCATGTATGACTCCATGCACATAGCTTGTATCACATATAAGCAAACAGCGGAAGACTTCTAGAAACCTGAGAATAAACATGCTTAAAAGTGTCAACACAAAGGTTGGTGAGTTCATAGTTTTAATGTTGCGCATAATCTGTATATAAAGGTGGATCACAAGATTTCAGTTGTTCAATCCAGAAACGTTTATCAAAATATTCTACGAAATTGAGCACCCTGGTAACTAAACTTAACGTATATATAATTTGTACCCTTTGTATAATCATCTTAATAATATACGCAAACCAACGTGTACGCTTTTCAGATAGCATACGTCCGTTAAAAGGCTAGTGCTCTAGCTCGGACGGGGATATCAAGCCCTATGGATCCATATACTACTACTCGCGCCCACCAGTTCTTATAACTAGCAGTTACTAGTTACCAAAGCTAAGGGATTTTCGGTTCAAACTCAGTGTAGAATTTAGTATGTACTTGTATCCATTGCGTTTAAAATAAAGTGCATGTATTCTCAGCCCAAAAATATAGATTGTAAAAGCAATTAAAAAGGGAGCAAATGAAACTCACGCATATAAATATTGTAAAACAGTTAATAAAGCATTTGCATGTATTCTCAGCCCAAAAACGTAAATTGTAAAAGGGAGCAAATGAAACTCACCTTAGCAGCATATAAAGTCGTTCACCAAAATGTGATCGAAACTCGGATTACCAAATAACCGTAGATCTCAACCTAGAGAACATATGTTGGTCAATAAATGTCTATCAAGCTAGGTCAGGTCATAGTGTATCACAATCCTAATGCTCGAGATCGACATACAAAAGTTATCCAAAGTCGTTTCAAAAAGTCAATTTTGACAGTTGTTTAACAAAACGAGACGTACCTTATATAAGGATTCATTTACTCGGTTGGTAATATTCAAAAATGCAATTTATCAATCTCGTAAACAAGTTGTTTAAATCTTAATTGCAGATTCAAAAGCAATTTCAATTAACGTCAATCATAATTCAGTTGATCATATCTTTTAACCCGTTCATCGAATTTATTCGATATCTAAATGAAAAGTTATTAATTTTTCGCCAGCTTTCCGAAAACATGTATATCATATACCTTTTACCAGTAATATATGTATTTAATTCGTGATTCATTATAAACTGTTTAACGACGAAATTTAGTATACAAGTATGTATAAATATATATTCGAGCACTAGACATGGATACACTATTAATATATAATAGATAAGATATAAATGCTTACTTATCAATATTGTGATTTAATATTGTAGGAAGGTACGTAGACGTAACGGAGATGATAAACACTAGATTTGATTCACAAATATACCCCCGAACATTACCCATAACCTCCTTGGCAATAACCCATAATTTCCTTAGCTTTATCCCGCTCATAAAACTTGTTTTGAATTTATTCGAGCAAAACCTCGTCGTAGTATTTTATGTGTAATACTAATAATAAGAATAATATTAATAATAATAAGATTTAATATTCTTAATATTCTTAATAATAATAATAATAATAATAATAATAATAATAATAATAATAATAATAATAATAATAATAATAATAATAATAATAATAATAATAATAATAATAATAATAATAATATAATAAGTAAATAAATACGGAGTAATGGAATGAATCAGAAACAGATATGCTCGAGCTTTTATAGGTGTGGCCTGAATTCAGACCTCATGCGATCGCATGGTTCTGAAGGCCATTTTCCATGCGATCGCATGGCCCGTTTTTCCAGCTCACATATTTTTGTAATTTAGCTCGTCGACATAATTTAATATAATATATATAATGTATTTAATTTATATAATTAATTATATATTATATTAAATTCACATGCATAGTTGACTTGTAATTTTTGTTCCGATAAGTCGTACGTTGTCACTCGACTTATGTCCCGGTTTCGATTTTTCGAATGCCCTTTCGTACGCTGAGAAAACTAGTACTTTTCGTTTCGTGACTCGTACCTTTGTCAAAATATAAACTTAATCATTGATAACTATGTCACTCTAAGTGTAGCTTTAATCAATTAAGTGTTTTGGTTATTTACTTCTATGAATTATCGTCTCGTAGTATATACATATACATATATATATATATATTTTTTTATTTTGAAATAGTGTTTACTGTAGCACAGATACTGTAGCAATTCACTGTAGCAAAGTCAATTTCACTGTAGCAAATAGTGATTTTCGAAGACAATGTAGCATTTTGGGTACTGTAGCAATTTGAAAATACTGTAGCAAATTAGTATTTTACTGGTTCATCTTAAACGCTTTAGTTAACTTATCTAAATAACAATCGAATTAATAAATGAATGTTACTATTGTTTACTAAATAACTTGAAATTATATATATGTATATCTTTTTTTAATATACATAAATCAGTTTTTAAATACACATTGGAAGTTATTTATAATTAATTTTAATAATAAATATTTCAACTTATCATATATATTTAAATAGATATTTAAACCAATAAGTTTAATGTACGGTATCAAACAATTAATACATCGTTACATTTTCAAGTTATAGTATATATGTATCTATTTACATATAATTGTTCGCGAATCGTGGAAAACAACCGAAGGGTATTTAAATATATAAAAGTAGTTCAAAAATTTTGAGATTCAGTTTTACAGACTTTGCTTATCGTGTCGGAAATGTTAATCATACAAAGATTAAGTTTAAATTTGGTCAGAAATTTCCGGGTCATCACAGTACCTACCCGTTAAAGAAATTTCGTCCCGAAATTTGAGTGAGGTCGTCATGGCTAACAATAAAAATGTTTTAATGATGAATATGAGTTGGTAAATAGAATTTTATCACCATTGAATAATACAGATAAAACAATCCGATTACTCGAATCGTATGTGAGAAGTTATCGTAATAGAGTGAAATGGAGAATAGAGATTCGTCTTATTTCTTGATGTAGTAACGATTGATTTTCGGAATTTAAGGAATAGAAAATTTTCATAATTTAAATAAGATTTGATTTTTCGGAATTTGCAGAAATTAGGATTTTTTTTGATTAAATGCGTAATCTGCCTCTATTGTTGCGTCCGATATTTTGTTATAAATTGACCTCTTCCGTTTCATTATTTTCACTACTCCTATATCTTCTTCCTCATTTCATACTTTCAAAAGATTGTGAAATGCTTCATCCAGTTCTGAATCTTGATATACTCCTAACTTTCATATCTTTCATTCTTCCTTTTCATCTACCACCAGAGGAAATTACTTTCTTCTACCATTACCTTGGGGTTATAGTGTTTTTCATTCTCCCGTGTCTTTAAATTGCTATACGCATTAATATAAACGGTTTGTAATATATGTGTTGTTGTCAGGCTTTATATTTTCCTTTATATTTAGGAGTTCCATGCTTTTGTTTTTCCTTCCCGACTTCAAGTCAAGCGAATAATGGTCCAGAATTCGTAGGTATGAATTTCAAAATGAACATAATTAATGTTCTAAGAAAGAAACGGTAATGGCACAATCTGACTTGTCAAAGTACCAGAATACCTGGAAAAGACCGAATCATCAAGAAATATATTTTCTTGATATATTTAGAGATTATATAAAATGAAAGAGTTATGTAACATGATTTATGATGAGGGTATGATCTGTGAACCTTTATCACGTTCCATTAGAAACTCAGCATGAATTATTGTAATATAATCACGTTGATCAAGTGTCATTATATTATACTAATTCATGCTTCAGTTCCCAACATTACTTCAAAACATTCGTTTTTCAAATTTTTCAGATTTTAGAAACTAAAATAGTTTCTTTTATGATGTAACAAAGATAGCGTGAAGAGATAAATGATTTCAGATAAGAATAGTTATGAAAATATCTTCAGAAATATGGAGGATATTTATAATGGAAGATACGATGATATCTTAGAATTTCTAATATCAGAGGATGATGCAGAAAATCTGTCTGCGAAGGTTTAGAATAAGAAGTAAGGTTCTTACTAATGATTTCAGCAGACACTGAATCATTTGGATTCTTTGAAGGTAGATTTCGTCTTTGTGATTTGTCCACAGCCTCCTTCATGGTCTGCTCAATCTGTTTTCCAGTTCCAAACCTTCTCTTTTTCTCAGCTTTACCACCATACTATTCTTTATCATCAAAATTTTGACTGTTAAGGTCGTTTACAGTTTTTGCTGCTTCATCAACATTTTTCCAAAATTCGGAGAACTAGTTTCGTAGTTTGGGGTGTTTTTCAGAAACTTCACATTCGAAGTATGTAAGTCCAGGAGGTAGACATTATATGTAAACATATAACTGTTGGCGTAGACGTGCTACAAGATTTCAAAATACTGATTGCTAATTCCCGATAGTTGGTATAGCAATTGCCGTTAAAAGATGTGGATGAGTACATGATACGGTTTCAATGAGTATAAGGATTTTTCGGAAGGTCAAAGATCAATGAAGTTGTTGGTAAATTTACTGCTAATGTGGTGGAACATGAAAGATTCCCCGATAACAAAAACGTATATGCCAAAGTTACAAGTCTGAAAGGTCGTCGTTGACTGGTTGAACGGTTGATAATACTGGATACTTTGAAAAGAAATTGCAAGGTTATTTTCCGTAATAACAATGCTAAAGGATCTTTCACATTTTTGAAGTCAAAGTATGCTAAAGGTTACTGTAGCAATTCACTGTAGCATAGTCAATTTCACTGTAGCAAATAGTGATTTTCGAAGACAATGTAGCATTTTGGGTACTGTAGCAATTTGAAAATACTGTAGCAAATTAGTGTTTTACTGGTTCATCTTAAACGCTTTAGTTAACTTATCTAAATATCAATCGAATCAATAAATGAATGTTACTATCGTTTACTAAATAACTTGAAATTATATATATGTATATATCTTTTTAATATACATAAATCAGTTTTTAAATACACATTAGAAGTTATTTATAATTAATTTTAATAATAAATATTTCAACTTATCATATATATTCAAATAGATATTTAAACCAATAAGTTTAATGTACGGTATCAAACAATTAATACATCGTTACATTTTCAAGTTATAGTATATATGTATCTATTTACATATAATTGTTCGCGAATCGTCGAAAACAACCGAAGGGTATTTAAATATATAAAAGTAGTTCAAAAATTTTGAGATTCAGTTTTACAGACTTTGCTTATTGTGTCGGAAATGTTAATCATACAAAGATTAAGTTTAAATTTGGTCAGAAATTTCTGGGTCATCACATTCTCCGTCAGGGCATTCCGACAATTGTCCAACATGCTCTCGACTATAAAGCGGTCGAGCAACGTTTTGGTGCAGCGATGGTCGCTGCTCGTGCCTATGAGCGGACCTTGTTTTGGAATGTCATTTGCCGGGAGATGTGCGTAATTCCCCCAATATTGCGGAGTTGCTTGTTGATAGAGCCAAAGAAAAGTGTGATGAAGCTTGTTCTCAACTCCAACATATTTCAATCCCCCGTCTCGAAGTTCTTGTCAATGATCCCAGCATCTCATCTCAGGAGATAATTTCCGACAAACTCGACTGAGTTTGTGAAGCTACCTTAGGTGGTTACTTTTTACCATTCATGGTGGCTTGTTTTTTGCCAGCGAGGGATGGGCCTTGCAGTCTCGGAGGTTTCGCATCCCTATAATATATTTTCTTTTTATATTTACAGCGGAGTATGCGTCTGATCGCTGCGTGCGAGGATGGCATACTCTCCTTAGTGTTGGGCAAACGTTCTCGCCAATTGCCACCCTTTTTTTATTAGCTTATAGCGTATATTGACATATATTAGGTCAAATTTTGGTGTTTGTCCCGCTTTTATTCTAAGCGGTTGATTTTAATATTCTCCAACTGTAATATGCTATATTTTGATTGAATATAATTTTGATGACTTTTTTGGTTAAGGTGCATTTATTGTGTTTTTACGAAATCAAAATAGCTGTTATAATGATTTGTTACAATATGATGCATTCAATAACTCATATGTATAATAAATGCCATGATTTCATGACGGGAGCGACCCTTCAATCAATTCATGATCTTTTTATTCTTGCGTCAACAATCCAATGTTGTATGCAAAAGTAAGCAAACCAATGCTTATAAGTTTATACTCAAGACTTTTATAAAAAATTTTATAAGTATGTACGCGTATACAATCCAATACAAATTACCCGTACTATAGACAAACCAATGTCTATACTCAAGAGTCTTCCGGCCACGCCAATGTTCGGGTTATTTAAACAAGTAACCAAACTTGTAATTTATAGTCTAGACTGTGCAAGTCTCCGTCTTGCGCGGTGAACAAGCGTTTGAAACAAACCAATATTTTACTACTGTCACCATTAAAAATAGTATTAGTAACCAAACTAAACTATGCCACTTGAGACTCGGAATGTGTCCCGGTGCAGCTTAAGGGGCATGCAATCAACAAATGTAAAAAATACACAAGTTATTGGCTTAAATTGCATAATTCAATTTATTTCAAACATGTCTTTTGACCAGCACTTAGCTGTCATGTTTACAATGGAAAATAAAAAATTCACATAATAAAAACTTTAAACAGTTATGTGGGGTGATCAGTCCCTCTGCAGTTTTTCATATGTAGCACCGTTTTAGTGTCTGCGCATGCCAAGTGCGCTTTATTGCTCTTCCATCCAAACTTGCTAGTCGATACGCTTCTGTATCGCTTACGCCAATAACCTTGTAAGGTCCTTCCCACTTAGGTCCAAGCTTACCCGTATCCTCTGCCCTGCTTGCTTCATTTTTTCACCACACCAGATCATCCAATTGGAAGGATAATGGTTGGACGCGCTTATTATAGTAGCTTGCGATTGTTTGTTTGTTGATTGCTTCTTTTATTGCCGCCATTTCTCTGCGTTCTTCAACTAAGTTTAGATTTTCACGCAGTTCTTCGCTGTTGCTACTTTCATCGAAGGATGTTATGCGCATGGTTGGCACATTTATTTCGGCGGGTATTACAGCCTCGGACCCGTACACCAAACTAAAGGGTGTTTCATTAGTTACGCCCTTCAGAGTTGTGCGGTGCGCCCACAAAACGTTAGGCAATTCATCTATCCAACCCCTTCGACACAATCCCAGCCTTGCTTTGATTCCTAAAACGATATCCCGATTCGTAACCTCACATTGACCATTCGCCTGAGGGTGTGCGACTGATGTAAATGTTTTCTTTATATTCAATTTTTGGCACCAGTCACTAAATTGATTTCCTTCTAATTGCGTACCATTGTCGCTTACTATTTCATTTGGTATTCCAAACCGACAGACGATGTTTTCCCACACAAAATTTTGAATTTGCTTGCCCGAAATTGTCTTTAGCGGTTTGGCCTCTACCCATTTCGTGAAATAATCAATGGCCACTACCAGGAATTTTACACCCCCTGGTCCTGCGGGGAATGGCCCCACTATGTCGATTGCCCACTTGCAGAATGGCCATGGAGACGCGACCGGTATCATAGGATGTCGCGGAGCCTTGCTTACTGGTGCATGAAGTTGACACGATTGACACTTGCGTATTACCTCTGCGGCATCTCTGTACATTGATGGCCAGTAATATCTAATCTGCATTATTTTGGACGCAAATGTTTTGTGTCCCGAATGCAGTGCGCACATTCCCTCGTGTACTTCCCGTATAATTGACTCCGATTGAGTTGGATTGAGACACCGCAAGTGAGGCCCCAGAAAAGATTTTCTGTATAGGACTCCCTTGTCTAACAGATACATTGGTGCTTTCATCTTAATCTTTCTTGCTTCACTTGAATCTATCGGCAACGTACCTTTGGTTAGAAATTCTATAATTGGTGTCATCCAACTCCGCTCTTCTTCTTCAACCGCAGTCGAAACACTGTATTCTTCAATAGATTTTACTTTAACTTCCTCAACCCAAATTTCTTTCTTAAAATGACTCAATGTTAATGCAGCTAACTTACTTAGCGCATCCGCATTTTTATTCAGCGTCCTCGAAACCTGAGTTATCTGGAATAAATCGAAGTCGACTGCTAGTTCTTGCACAAGCTTTAAGTATTTTTGCATCGACTCATCGTGTGCTTCGAATATTCCGTTAAATTAGTTTGCAACCAACTGCGAATCAACATATACTGATAGTTCTTTAACCTCCAGATATTTTGCTACCCGCATCCTAGATAATAATGCTTCATATTCAGCTTCATTATTTGTGACAGGAAAGCTGAATCGCAGTGCGAAGGTATACTCTTCCCCTTCTGGACTTTTTAGGACTATTCCTACCCCTGCACCTTCTGGACCACAAGCCCCATCTGTGTGCATTTCCCACAGCTGTTCGGGCGGAGGTGGTATTTCTTTCGATTCATGCGAGACTTCGATATCTCCGGCTGTTTCAGCCAGATAATCTGCTAGGACTTGTCCTTTTACCGCACTTCGTGGTAAGAAACTTATTTCATGTTCTCCCAATTCAATAGCCCATTTGGCCATGCGACCAGAATTTTCTGGTTTATATAGCACCTGCTCAACAAGTATCAGCGAATGTGAATTTGCTAGAACTTATCAAGCAATTTTGTGTTTATTGACAACAAATAGTTGTTTGTCATACCTGCTTTATCGACTGATCTGTTAGGACCCTTATTGGGTGTGCTTGGAAATATCTCCTCAAGCGCCTAGCCGTATGCACGAGTGCATAAACCAGTTTTTCGATTGCAGGATAATTTAATTCGCTCCCTGTCAAAGCTTTGCTAACAAAATACACAGGCATTTGCACCTGTTCGCACAGAATATTTATATAATTTTAAATGCCTATTGATTGAAAATTAGCTATATTTAATTTTTATAGTGCGTACATGTCCTCTATCCGCTATCAACACTGAACTTATTGCTTCCTTCGATGCCGCTAACTACAGTATCAACGTTTCTCCGTCAATTGGCGCAGTCATTGTTGGCAGCTCTTTCAGCAACTTTTTCATTTCTTGAAACTCCACTTCTGCTTCCTCCGTCCACTTGAAGTCCGTTTTCTTCAAGCAATTCTTCAATGTTCCGAAAAAGGGGAGTGACCGCTCTGTGGATTTGGATAGGAACCTTGTCAAGGCCGCCAACTTACCCGTTAAGCTTTGCACTTCTTTTTTATTTCTTGGTGACGGCATATTCTCGATTGCCTCTATTTTCTTTGGATTTGCACGTATCCCTCGCTCAATTATTATATAACCAAGAAACTTCCCTTCTTCTTCTCCAAAACTTGTTCTATTGTGCTTTTTATGACCAGGTCGTCAACATATGCTTCTAAATTTCTTCCAATCTGACCTTTGAAAGCTTCATCTATTACCCATTGGTAAGTTGCTCCAGCATTTTTTAAACCAAATGGCATCTTTGTATAGCAGTATATGCCTTGACTTGTGTGGAAAGCATTCTTATCCTCATCGTCCGCTGCCATCTGTATTTGATGGTTTCCTTTGTACGCATCTAGGAAACATTTGTATCGGAAGCCAGCTAACGATTCAAATTTCCAGTCTATTTCTGGTAGTGGATAATTGTCCTTAGGGCAAGCTTTATTAATATCCGTGAAGTCAACACACATACGCCAAGACCCATCTGGCTTTTTTTACCAACACTGGGTTTGCTACCCACGTTTGATACCTTACTTCTCGCAAGATGTTTGCTTTGACCAACTTGTCGACTTCTGCTTTCAACCATTCACTTCTTTCAGGAGCCATGCCACGTTTCTTTTGTCGTACTGGCGTCAGACTAGGATTTGCGTTAAGCTTGTGCTCAGCAATTTCCCTTGGTACATCCGTCATGTCTGCTTCTTTCCAAGCAAATACGTCTGTATTAGAAGCTAATATATTGCGAAGCTTAAACTTCGTCTCATCAAACAATCCTCCGCCAATTTTAATTTTCTGCTCTGGATGCTGTGGGTTTGCAATGATCATGCAGCTTCTAAGTTGCTCTGCCTCACTCAGCTGCTACTCTGCATGTTCCACGGCCGCAACGCTTGCATCTTTGTTTTCTGACCTGATCGTTGCAATTCCCAATGGTGTTGGAAATTTGATAAGGCCATGTACCGTAGATGGGATAGCTGCTAATTTTTGCAAAGTCGTGCGACCCAAAAGCTCATTATACTTTGAGTAGGACCTTACGACGACAAATTCTACCAGCTCCAACTCTAATTCAATGATCCCGATTGGCCATGCGGACTCACCAGAAAATCCTGATAACGCAGTATTAGGAGCCACTAGCTTGGCTCGCACAGCCCCTGGTAACAAGCGGAAATAGTGCTCGTACATTATATCAACACCGCAACCTGTGTCTACATGCAATCGCTTGATGATGTACCCGCAACTTTTGACACGTCCTTTAATTGTAATGGGCGCATTTGAGGGTTCCTGTGCTATGGCCGAGAATGTGATGAGAGTATTTTCCCATTCCTCAGATACCTCTAACTTGCGCCTCTGATTTATCCGTCCACTGGTTACTATGTTTATGGTTTTATCCATTTCCTTTCCCTCATTCTTCTTTTGCCACGGATATTCTTTTTCTCCCTTTGGCTTGTCAGCTTGTGCTCTTGCGCTTTTCTTCAAGTGTTGCAATCTTCCTTTTTTGAGTTCAGCAACAACTCTTTCAATTAAGTGCCGACATTCATTGGTCTCATGACCGTAATCATAGTGAAAATCACAAAATTTGCTTCTGTCTCTGTTTCCATAATACTTTGACAAAGGCACTGGGGGGTCGAAGCTTTTGCACACTGCCTCTGTAGCCAAAATTTCTTTTGGTGTTTTGGTGAGGTCTTTTATTAACGCAACATTTTCAGCATGGCTGCTTTTGAACCTCTGGCTTCCTCCCCCTTTATTTTTGTTGAACTTGCGAATCTTATCATTATGATAGGTACCAACCCTAGGTTGGCCATTACCACCATAACGTTTACCCGGCTCTGAACCTCTTCCCCGCACTCGATAATAATCATCATCGATGTCCATGTTTGAAGAGGTATTTCCGCAATTATGCTTTATATCTTCTTGTGCCCGCATGTAGTCATGCGTTTCTTTTACGGCTTCCGCGAAAGTTTCGGGCACTCTTCTTCGTAACCATTGCCACAAAGACAGGTGTCTGTCAGTATCTATACAATGAATAAAACCGGATACCTTCTAGCTTTCTGGCAAGTTTTGTATCTTAGCCACCTCTTTAGTATATCTGTCTATTATTTCTCCCAAGCTCTCTTTCGATTTCTGCTTATTGTCGTGACATTCGACATGTGTTCTTTTGCGTGCGCGCAAATTGTGAAAGTTCAATAAAAACCTTGAGAGCAAATCTGCAAAACCTGTAATGCTTTGGGCTGGCAAATTATTGAACCATTCCCTTGCCACTCCTTGCAACACTATTGGTAGCATATGGCATGCTACTGCATCACCCCAACTGTGTGTTCTTGCGGTTCCTTCAAATTTTTGTAAAAAGTCATCCGGATCTGATAACCCATCATAACTTCTGAGTGTTAGAGGCAACACCGGTGCGACTGTGAAGGGATGATTGGCGATGTACGGCACAAACTTTTCTGTTGTAGGAGCTAGCTCAAGACTTTGCTTAGCTTTTTGCCCTTGCATCACTGCGAACCAATTGTTCATAAACTCTTATACCCTCGCTGGCTCATTGAAAGCGGGTGCCAAGTGTGGTGGCGCGACTTGCTGTAATTGAGATATAAAGCTATTTGACTGGGTTGCGGCATAGTACATTTCACTATATTGATTGCTTGCAACAGTATGGACTGATTGCGGAGACGCACGCGCCGTTGACCTTTGTTGTAGTGTCAGCATGATGTATGAACCATCTGGATTTCTCAGACCCATCTGCCTGATTCTTTCCTGGGCTTTCTAGGTAGTAACCCTTTCAATCGGTGTTTCGGGTTCAACCGAGGTGATAATTGGTATTGTACCCACACAGGTAGTTTTAACTTTAAATCCTGGTGGAACCGTTTCGCTTGGAGAACCAAAGCTCAGGATTTTTGGTGACAGATCCTCGAATGGTTTAAAGCCAGTTCTTGTTTCCAGTAAACTTCCATCTGGAGTGTGCCACCATCCCTTAGATGACTCATTCAGGACAGTTTCTGATGTAACCAGCCCTGTTCCAACACTTGGTGTTGATGGAGGCTTTGATGTACCTTTGGTTGGTGCTGGCAGCATCGACGGTGTGTTCGTAACAGTCGCCGTAGGTGTTTGAACCCCTGGACTTCCTGGAGAGTCCGATCACCCTTGATTCATTGCACTCTTACTTCCTCCACCCATTCTTGCTGACAATAAAGAAAAACCTGAAAGTGACCGATTAGTTAAACAAAAAAATTTTATGGAAAAAAGGTACGAAATCATATACAACATAAATTCCAATCTTCTTTGTTTCATATAACCGGTCCCACGGATGGCGCCAAATGATCAAGCATATTTTCACGGGGTCAAGGTGAACCTACACTTGAGTGCATAAAAGGGGTTTAAGGACTAACAATATTCGAACCTCCGACGCTTGGTCGTGGATAACCCACATCGGTATCGTTTTGATTCCGACAGGGTGGCCGATTTGAGAGTCCACCAACAACCTAGCATACGAGGTTGAGTGGCCCAAAGACATGAAGGTTTTATAGTTCAATACATACCTGAAAGTCTTTAGAGATCGTAAGAAGCTTTGTTCGTATGATAGAGATTTGTATACTGTAGTTTACGTATGAGTAAACAAGTGAATGTATATGTTTTTAGGGTTTATGAGCTATATATTTATAGGCTCACGAATTAGGGTTTCGGTAGAATATTTTCCCTAATTAAATGCAATCTCATCCTTAACTAACTTTCGTTATTTAAGGAAGAGAATCCGACTTGATTATACCGTACACTCTTCTAGAATGTACCGGACCCCTGTGCAAGTATACGAAACTCGCACCAGATGGTATAGGCGCATAGTGTGCGGCTATACCCTTAACGTATGCCTTTGTGTGTGATTAAATGCTTTGGATGCGCATTCGCACAACCTTGCGGATATGCGTATCATTAGTTAAATTAATAGACATCCAAAATTTTCTGGTTCGTAGTAATAGTTGGATTTTTTAGTGGCGAGTTGTGGGCTTCCGGTTTAAAGGGTCCTGGCTACCTGCTGCATCTATTGGCTATTCGAAACGTGGGTAAAATCAGAAAAGTCTATTAATTTGATAACTTATATAATTTTTATTTTTATAAATAATAGGATATTCAGTGAATGCACCAAGCAAAACGTTCACCACCTTTCATACGTTCACCACCTATAACCTGTTCAAGACATCTAGCCAATATTGTCGCCGTTAATTTTTCTTTAGTATCATCATCTAGTCGAACAAGTTCTCCAACTCAAATTTCCGATAATTCATTTTTTGAACCCGACTTCACAATTGAGAACTCGGAGGATATTCAAGGACAATTCCAAGATCCTGAACCAATAATCATTCCTCCTGAACCACAAACTGTTAAATTTGAATCTTCTAGTGATTTGTATTCAACAAATTTAATTATAGAAGTAATAGAACCTCAAAGTATGGAAGACCGAATGAGAGCCACACGCACGGGCCAAGGTCACGCCATTATTAAGCCAGATGTTAATGCGCCAGATTATGAAATCAAAGGACAAATCCTACACATGGTAACTAATCAATGCCAATATAGTGGTACGCCAAAAGAAGATCCAAACGAACATCTTCGAACCTTTAATAGGATTTATACTCTATTTAAAATCCGAGAAATTGAGGATGAACAGATCTATCTCATGTTGTTTCCCTGGACTTTAAAGGGAGAAGCCAAAGATTGGTTAGAATCGTTACCAGAAGGAGCAATTGACACATGGGATGTCTTAGTTGAGAAATTTCTTAAAAGATTCTTTCCGGCATCTAAAGCCGTGAGACTTCAAGGAGAAATTGTTACGTTCGCGCAAAAGCCAAATGAAACATTATATGAGGCGTGGACAAGATTCGTAAAATTGTTGAGAGGATGTCCTCAACACGGTTTAGACACTTATCAAATAGTGCAAATATTCTACCAAGGATGCCATGTTGCTACACGAAAAGACATCGACACAGCAGCTGGTGGTTCCATTATGAAGAAAACTGCTACCGAAGCTCACAAGATTATTGATAACACGGCATCCCACTCACATGAGTGGCACTAAGAAAAAGATATTTTTCATTCATCTAAAGCGGCTAGAGCCGATTCTAGCCATGACTTTGATTCCGTTTCCGCAAAATAGATGCTTTCGAGAGACGAATAGAAAAGATGACTAAAGATATTCACGCAATACGAATCAGTTGTGAGCAATGTGGTGGACCACACTTAACAAAGGATTGCCACGTTGAGCAAACGATGGAACAACGTGAGAATGTTTCCTACATGAACCAAAGGTCGGGAAATAATTATCAAAATAATTATCAACCGCCAAGGCTAAACTTCAATCGAAATCAAAACATTCTTTACAATCCAAATGGACCCAACAATAACTCGTACAACCAATAAGGTCTGAATAACCAACCAACTCAAAACAACACTTTCAATCAACAAAGACCTAGCTTATATAAACCACCACAACAAACCGAAGAGAAAAAGCCAAATCTGGAAGAAATGATGCCAAAGCTAATGGAATCTCAAACACAATTTATTACATCTCAAGCCCAAACAAATGTGAGGTTTGATCAGTCATTTAGAACTCAACAAGCTTCCATTCTGAATCTAGAAAAACAAGTAGGTACTCTTGCTAGATTGATGAGTGAGAGGGAACAAGGAAAGCTACTGAGTGATACTGAAGTAAATCCTCGGAATGAGAATGTTAATATGATGTCAACAAATTCTGAAAAACCAGCACCAGAAGATGGAAAGGTTTTAGATGTGAGTAACAATGAAGAAGTTATACCACCACCACCACCACCCGAGTATGTAAAGCCAGTGGTGGCACCATACAGACCATCCATCCCGTTTCCAAGAAAAGGAGTTGAATATGAGCAAATGATAGGTAATAAAATTTGTGATACCTTAGGAAAAAAGAAGAAGAATAAGAAAGTGCAAGAAACAAAAATCGTAAAAATAAACCCGGTGAAAACAGTTCCACCAAAACTTCCAACCAGGTTGGGTGATCCGGGTGAATTTATTATTCCTTGTCTACTTAGTGATTGTGTCATGTATGATGCACTAGCAGATTTAGGTGCGAGTGTGAGTGTTATGCCTCTTTCATTATATAAGAGATTAGGAGTAGGTGAGCTAAGTCCAACGAAAATGAGTGTTCGACTCCTTGATAAAACCATTAGGCACCCAGCTAGAATTGCTGACAACCTACCCATTCAAGTGGGTAATTTAACCTTTTTAGTCGAATTTTTTGTCATTGACATAGAATAGGACTCAAACATTCCTTTAATTTTAGGTCGACCATTCTTAGCGTTTACCGAGGCGTTCATTAATGTAAGAGAGGGTTGAATGACACTTAGTGATGGTGACAAATCGATCACCTTTATGATTCGAAAGTCTAAATCTCCACCAACCAAAACCGTTGAACCAATAAAAACGATCGATAAGAACCATATTGTTTTACCAACTCCAACGGTAGTGCTTAGCAATAATAAAACACCTAAGTGTGGGGAAGATGAAGCAATACCTAATGATGACCTGATAACAAAGAACCCCGTTGTTGATACGAAATTAAATGACCCCGTTATTAATAGTTCAATGAAGAAACTTATTAAATAGATTCGCGATGCTAGAACCAAGGGGAACTTTAAGTTATGTAACCGGTTAGTATCCAATCTATCGCCTAAAGAAAAGGCGAAACTAGTTGAATTTGTGGATATTACACAGGAATCCGACCAATGGCTTAAAGCAAAAGTCACAGATATGCAAGTTGATTATGGTCCAAAAAAAATTGACAATGAAGTTAATCACAAATTCGACACCACAGCTACCTAAGTGTGGGGAGATTCAAATGTTCTAAGAAAAAAATGCTGTCTAGAGTTAGTTGTTCTGTTCTCGTGTAGTTCCGAGAATGGAATCCGATTGGTCTTTTCCACTAGTAGACACTAAAGAACTAGTTTTCTCCCCCCCCCCCCCCCTTCTGAATTTATTTTTGTTTTGTAGGTTTTGTATAAAATTAATACGCTTTTTAAATTTAAGTTTTGTGTGAATTTAAAAACAAGTTTTACTTTATTTCATTAAGTTTAAAAAAATGATTTCTAAAATTCGTCGTAAGTTAAAGACTAGGTCGTAGAACCGAAATTGCTTTACCCGAGGGCGGGGCGAAAAATTTTATTATCATTATTTTAATATTATTGATCTAAAGTATGCCAAAAAAAATTAAAAAACCCAAAAATCTTTGCTTTTAAAACAGTCGCTTTAAAACGACAAATTTTAATTATTCATTTAAATTGTTTTAATAAATAAAGGTTTTATAAAATATATATATATATATATATATATATATATATATATATATATATATATATATATATATATATATATATATATATATGTTTGTAGTTTATCTTATGTACAAAGCAGGTAAAACAGCGCACTTTCAAAGACTGACATTAAGTTCAGCAAAAGCTATTAATTTTGACGACAAGACGTAAAATATCAAATGTGATATAAAATAATATGTTTGCAAACTCGGTATTTTTAATCATTTTTCTACGCTAATCACCCTCATGAATTTAAATTTTTAATGATTTCTTGCAAATGAGGGTATTGCAAGATCTCAAGTGTGGGGAAGGATTATAAATTCTCTCGGGTTTACACTTAGTTTAATTGCCAAATTTTGTGAAAATTTGAAAATTTTTCAACTAAATGAATTCAAAATCATGTTTATACATATTTATGAACGATAAAACTAGGTGTTAATGCCGAAATTATTGTTACCTCGGAGAGAACATAAATGGAGAAACAACCCAAAATGCTTGAATTCATTTAAAATGGAATAAAGGAGAATAAAATGGCAAAGAAAAATAAAAGCTAAGTGTGGAAAGAATTTACTAAGTTCTTTAAAACATATATCACATATTTTGTACAAGATTATTGCAGGTACTTTTGCTTTGGACTAAACAAATCAGTTTTACCCGATTTACTGTAATATATTTGAAAGAAAGATGGATCTACATGATGAATCAATTCCATCATTAAAAGGAAGTAAAGTCTTCTGAAAAAGACACGCGCTTCTTGATTTAGGTCAGGAAGTTGTCGTTCAGACCAGCTGTAGGTTGACGAAAAATCTAGAAAAGTCATCTCTAAAATCAGCAGGAAATCCCCGGACCTCAGCATCAAACAGGGTCGCCAAGTGGTCAGACTTATCCTAGCCATGAGAGGATCTGTCTCGTAAAATGGGGAGGGCGCCGTGCAAATTAGCTTGATAAGACTAATGAATCAGACCCCTAGAAAAGGATAATCTCCTAAAAGATTAAAAATCAGCTTTTAAGCCTGATATTACTCAATCCTTGAGATTGACCTTAAAGATTGAGAATTACAAACTCATGGAATTCGATGATATCTAAACTCAAGCTTGAACGAGAAAATATTTTGATCAAATTAAAACCGATTTGTTTTCTAAAAACCTATTTTCAATGTGTTCATTACCATTGAAAGTAAAATCCTAGGAATTCACCTGGAATTCATTAGGTCACCTGAACCAATTCGGGTCTCAACCTTAAAAACGGTAGTTGCATAGCATGGTCGAAGACAGGACCTTGTGCCAGACCAAAAAATTATAGGGTGATCTTTACTATTTCTCCTACAAAGGATAGTGATTGCATCCGACACGTTGTGGACCATGAACATCTGCATGTCATTAGACATTGCCTTAACAATTGCTTATTCAACGCTTTTCTTTACAACTGGATGGTAGTTTACCGAAAGGTAATATACGGAGCAAGTATACTGGACGTATGCTTTCCTAACACAAGGTTAGCGAGTGGGTGACACAAAACTACAAGTTTTGAGCTAAAATTTTAAAATATGAAACCCACAAAACCCACAAAGACATTTTGCAAACACTGGTGAAGGGTTATTCTGGAAAACTTATCTAGGGTAAAAGCTAGAATGAATTTTCAAAAGATCAAATGTTTTCATAAAGATCCAATTTCCTTAAGGATCTAAATTTTCATAGTCACGTGGGACTTTAAACCGGCTTTCAAATGTGCACTTTGCTTTGGAAACCGAAAGTAAATTGGCTATTTAATTGCAAGTGTCGTTGACCTAAACCCGAGACATAAACCGGGCGTAAACGAGCGAGACATCGGAGCTAAAATTACGAGTCAACTATGCACAAGAATATAATATAATTATATAAAATTATATATATTATATTATATATTATTAAAATCGAGCAGCCCACATTTTGAAAAGCAAAAATATCTGTCCCAGCTGGCCATGTGATCGCATGGCCTGGAAGCACAAATCTCATGCGATCGCATGAGCCCAGAATCCTGGCCAGGTCATATAAATTGCAATGTTTTTAGCCTAATTTTACACACTCTTTTCATTCCTTCTTCTGTAAACATAAATATATATTTATATTATAATTTTAATTTAAGTTAATTTTAATAATAAAGTTATGGTTTAGTTGGGTTATTGTAAGAAATGTTTTACGGGTTTTAAGTCGAAACTCTGTCCGGGTAACGCTACGCGATAAATAATAACTGTAAGCTATGTTCTTCTTTTTTAAATTAATGTCTCGTAACTAAGTTATTATTATGCTTATTTGAGCCAAAGTAATTGTGATGTTGGGCTAAATATTAAGATGGGGTTATTGGATTTTGTACCATAATTTGGGTTTGGACAAAAGACCGACATTTGTGAACATTGGACTATTGACTATTAATAGGTGGGGGTATTGTCTAATTGAATGACAACTCATTGGAACCTGTCGAACCTATTTTCAAATTAGTTAATCTAATAATTATTAAATTGATTACGAATGTCCTATTTAGTGACGTTTATACGACATCGTTTACAATCATTTAATTAATCAATTGGATTGGGTCATTGATTATTCATTTTGGCCAAGTGGATAAATTAATATATCATGGAGTAATTAAAACAGGGGTGGATTACATACAAGGGTAATTGGTGTAATTGTTAACAAAGTATTAAAACCTTGGATTACACGCAGTCGATAACCTGGTGTAATTATTAACAAAGTATTAAAACCTTGTTACAGTTTAAATCCCTAATTAGTTGGAATATTTGACTTCGGTAATAAGGTTAATTTGACGAGCATTTTATAATTATGACCGATGGACTATTATGGACAAAAACCAAATAGGAATCAAATAATCCAGGACAAAGGACAATTAACCCAGGGTAATAAATTAAAATCTAAATGTCAAACATCATGATTACGGAAGTTTATAAGCATAATACTTTTATTTCAAATTTCATCGTACCTTTATTTACTGTCATTTTAATTACTGCAATTTACTTTACCGCAATTTAAATTCTGTCATTTATATTATCGTCATTTATCTTTACGCTTTATTTAAAATCGACAAGCCGGTCATTAAACGGTAAAAATCCCATTTTATATATTATTATTACTATATATAATTATATATATTTTATATAAATATAGTTTTTAAAAATATAGTACGTAATCGCTAGCTCCATGTGGAACGAACCGAACTTACTAACAACTACACTACTCTATGATTAGGTACACTGCATATAGTGTTGTAGCAAGGTTTAGGTATATCTCATCTGTAAATAAATTAAATTAAAACTTGTGTAATTTGTATCGTATTCCGTAATAAAAATAATACTATTTCGTATCCCACCTCGCACACATCATATATAAACTGGTTTGATTATTATTACATGTTCATTATATGTGTTAATATATATAAATGATATAGGTTCGTGAATCAGAGGCCAACCTTGCATTGTTCAGTTCCGTCGTATGCATATTTTTACTTCAAAATATCGTATTGTGAGTTTCATTTTCTCCCTTTTTAAATGCTTTTGCAATATATATTTTTGGGACTGAGAATACATGCGCTTTTATAAATGTTTGACGAAATAGATACAAGTAATCGAAACTACATTCTGTGATTGAATGATCGAAATTGAATATGCCCCATTTAGTCTGGTAATCTAAGAATTAGGGAACTGGCCCCTAATTGACGCGAATCCTAAAGATAGATCTATCGGGCCCAACAAGCCCCATCCAAAGTACCGGATGCTTTATTACTTCGAATTTATCATGTCCGAAGGGAGTCCCGGAATGATGGGGATATTCTATATGCATCTTGTTAAGGTCGATTACCAGGTGTTCACCATATGAATGATTTTTATATCTATGTATGGGATGTATACTTATGAGAAATGGAAATGAAAATCTTGTGGTCTATTAAAAATGATGGAAATGAATATTGATGGTAAACTAATGAACTCACCAACCTTTTAGTTGACACTTTAAAGCATGTTTATTCTCAGGATTGAAAGAAGTCTTCCGCTGTGCATTTACTCATTTTAAAGATATTACTTGGAGTCATTCATGGCATATTTCAAAAGACGTTGCATTCAAGTCGTTGAGTTCAATAAAGATTATGATTAAGTAAATGACAGATTAGATCATTTATAGTTGGATATTATGAAATGGTATGCATGCCTGTCAACTTTCGATGTAATGAAAATTTGTCTTTTAAAACGAATGCAATGTTTGTAAAATGTATCATATAGAGGTCAAATACCTCGCAATGTAATCATATGTTATTGTATTCGTCCTTATGGATTAGGACGGGTCGTCTCATGCGGTATCAGAGCGGTGGTCTTAGCGAACCAGGTCTTGCATTAGTGTGTCTAACTGATAGTTGATAAGATGAACTAGTGAATCTGGACTTCGACCTTAGCTGCATGTAAAAAAGTTTTGCTTATCATTTCTTGTCGGAAAAATTTCATGCTTATCATTCTTAGTCTAGACACATCTTACTGTATTGATTGCATGAATAGTGTATAGAAAAAATTCATATCTTAGCGTATCTGCTAATTCATATCTTAGCGTATCTGTTACTGTAAACTTTGCCTGACATAATCCGTAAATTCCTCCATAATCTACGAAATCTTTTGTTCTATATATATAGATATTCTATGTAATTAGAATACCATTCAATAGCCGGAAATCATTTCATATCGAACAATCCTTTATTCAATCATACGAAATGGAACTCGCCACTAGTTCAAGTTCCTCGGATTCCGATATGGAGTTTCACTCGAGCTCTGAAAGCAGTGTGACCGGGATGGATCAACCAATTATCCATCATCTATTCGGGATGAATTGGGGATGGGTTCGTAGCCTACTTAATCATTGGAGACAAGAAGAAGGTGATCCCTTTCATCCACCACATTGCCCTGTTGGCGAAGAACCTGAAGCACTTACCGGCGAACCTATCCGAGACACCATTTTCTCTCTCATTTCCAGAGTATCTCGTCATGATTATATAATATCTCAGATTCTAGATCTTATTCATCTGCTCGTACGAACCGCCAATTATCCCGAAGTAATGGAAGAAGTCAATGACCTTCACGCTCGAGTAATCAATTTGGAGAATATGGTGCAAAACTTACTAGCTTCAACAACAACACCAGCACCAACAGTACCACCAACAACCCAAGTTTCAACATCACATGCCTCAACATCTCATTCTGTACCTCGAGTATAATCATCGTTCTACATAATGTTCTACATCATTTATCTTCGTTCGACATGATGATTATGTAATCTCTAATGTTTTAGAGATTATGTACTCTAGTTCTAACCGTAAATCAGATGAGTTTAATATCATATTAACTCATTAAATCCATGATTACATCTGAAGAAAATATATATGTATATATATTTTCATAAAGATTGTAATTGAAAATTCTTTTGTACAAACTGTTAATGGTGAAAATATTTTAACGGGTAGGTAATACCCTGGAAATATTTAGATTTCACATTAATAAGTTACACTGTACATTCTTCCAATTTGATTCAATAGTCATTTACTATCCTACTTACATCCACAGATATACGTATCCGTTCACCGCAGAATAATCATTTTCTTTCAATTTCATATTTGGATTTTGACATATCAGAATCCAACAAGTGGCATAATGTAGAAAACATTGGACAAAATAAAATTTGTTAGAAACAAACAAATTAACTATGAGAAATTTTGTTAAGAATCCACGCTAACTATTCCTAGCTAACTGTTCCTAATTCCCTATTACATTTTATTTATCGCAATCTTAATTCTTGCAATTTTATTTATCGTCATTTAATTTCTGTTATTTATTTTACGCACTTTAAATATCATCGGATAAATCGGGACATGTATACAATGTTTTGACATATCATATTGACGTCATCTATATATATTATTTGGAATAACCGTAAGTCACTCTATATTGTGGTAATGCTCGAGTTAGCATATAAAGGGTCGAGGTTGATTCTAAAATAATATATATACTTTGAGTTGTGATCGAGTCTGAGACATGTATACAATGGGTCACGATACGTATTAATTAATTCGAATATTATATATTAAACTATATATAAATTATTGAACTACTAACTGTGGACTACTAACTGTGGACTACTAACATTGGACAATTAAAATAAAGTAAAATATTGATTATAACATATGAAACTAAACATGTCTTCAAGTTTACCACTTGATTTCATCTTAAACCTCATTTGTATCTTGACGATTACAACCTACGTTCAAACCTTTCATGATTCTTGAAAATACCTCAATCGAGAGGATGGACCGACCGCACCTCATTTATGGAAGGAAAGACTTATACATATAGTTATGCACCTGAAAAACTCTCGGAAACTGAGTAAACATTTTATACGTAGCTGTGCTAATTCCTTTAGCGTTATTATTACCGAAAATAACTTTACAACTCCTGATTGAGATAGCCAGTTTTGTCACAGCTCCAGCAAGTCAACTTTGACTTTTCATTCGAAACAACCTTATTATAACCTTGATATATATGCGTGCTCTGCTCTTTTATTGTTACCGGGGAACCTTTTATATTCCACCATGATAACGACAGACTTATCAACAATCTCGTTGCTCTTTGGTATAAATATCTCCGAAAAATCACTATATATATTCATTGAAACCCCATCATGTACTCATCAACATCCTGTAACAATAATTGCCATACCAACTACCAGGAATCATCAATCATCAATCTCGAATCTCGCAGCGTTTTCACTTCAACAGTTATATATATACATATAACATGTTACTCCTGAAATTTTGATCTTCAATTCTAAAATTCTAAAAAGCACCCAGTCTACGAATCAATACACTGAATTTTGAAAAAGCTGAAAGAAGCAGCAAAAGCTATAGACAATCGTAATAGTCAAAAGTAATGATAAAGAATAGTGTGGTGGCAAAGCTCAAAAAAATAGAAGGTTTAGAACTGGAAAACGGATTGAGCAGACCATGAAGGAGGTTGTGGACAAATCACAAATACTAAATCTGCCTTCAAAGAATCCAAATGATTCAGTGTCTGCTGAAGTCTTTAGCGAATACCTTGCTCCTTACTCTAAACCTTTGCGAACAATATTTTTCATCATCATCTGATCTTAGATATTCTAAGATATCATCATATCTTTCATTATAATATCTTCGATATTTCTGAAGATATCTTCATAAGTATTGTTAGCTGGAATCATTTATCTCCTCGCACTATCTGTGTTACATCATAAAAGAAACTATTTTAGTTTCTAAATTCTGAAACCTTCGAGTTTAAAATATGAATGTTTTTGAAGTAGTGTTGGGAACTGAAGCATGAGTTAGTATAATATAATGACACTTGATCAACGTGATTATATTACAGTAAGTCATGCTGAGTTCCTAATGGAACGTGATGATTCACAGAGCATACCGTCATCATGTGCCATGTTACACGACTCTTACATTCTATCTAATCTATAAACATATCAAGAACATATTTTCTTGATAGTCCTATCTTTTCCCTTGAATTCTGGTAATTTGACAAGTCAGATTTTGCTATTACCATTTCTTTCTTAGAATATTAACTATGTTCATTCCGAATTCCATATATATGAATTCTGGACCATTATTCGCTTGACTCGAAGTCGGGAGGAGGATACAAAAGCATGGAACTCTGAAATACAAGGGAAAATATAAAGCCCGACGGCAACACATAAATTACAAACCGTGTATATCAATACGTATTGCAATGTAAAGACACGGGAGAATTAAAAACACTATAACCTCAAGGTAATAGTAAAAGTAAATAAAATCCTTCGGTGGTAGATGAAAAAGAAGAATGACAGATATGAAAGTTATGAGTATATCAAGAATCAGAACTGGATGTAGCATATTGACGAATGCTTTAAAGTATGAAGTGAGGGAGAAAGAATAGAAGCTGTGAGCTGGGGAAATAAGGAAACGAAGGGGGTGAATTTATAGTGAAATAACCGATAAAGCAATCATGACAGATTATCGCATTTAACCAAAGACAATCCAAATTTCCTTAATTACCGAAGAATCAAATCTTAGTACGAAGATTTTCTCTAAATCTCTTGAACTCCGAAAATCAACCCTATATACGTCAAAAGTTATGACGAAACTTTATTTTCTCATTTCATTCTTTTGCGATAACTTCACTTGTACTCTTCACATAATCGAGTTGTTTATCCATATTACTCAATGGCGATAAAACTCTAATTTCCAACTCATATGAGTCATAAAAAGATACTTATTGTCAGCCACGATGATCTCAATCAAATTTCGGAACGAAATTTCTTTAACGGGTAGGTACTGTGACGACCCGGAAATTTCTGACCAAATTTAAACTTGATCTTTATATGTTTCCGACACGATAAGCAAAGTCTGTAATGTTGAGTCTCAAAAATTTTTTTGGAATTTGACGATTCACGAACCACTATTTGTAAATAGATACATATATATTTAAATATATGAATTTGAAATATAAATTGAATTATTATATGACGTAATTGTTAGAATTAATAATGTAAAATAAAATAATATATAATGACTATTATTTAAAATATATCTATATATGTAAATGAAGTATATTGAAAATATATATATATATATATATATATATATATATATATATATATATATATATATATATATATATATATATATATATATATATATATATATATATATATATATATATATGGTTTCGAATTCATTTAGTAAACGATTGTAGCACTCGTTTATTATTTGAGGGTTATTTAAACAAGTTAATTCAAACTTATGTGATTTTAAAAATAAGCGGTGATCCAGAAAGGAGGGATATAAATTATAGGCTTATTAGAAATGTATTTAGGATATAATTATTAAATTTTAACACTTTTTATATTTTACCCAGAATCGAGCGGGACAGTGGATGTAATTTTTATTTAATAAATTAATGATCGAATTTTATACCATAATGACTGAAATAAATAAAGGAATTTAATTTAAAAATTTGGGATTTTTCTTAAAGACTTTTATCCGCCACTAATTATTAACGGGATACGAAATAGTAGTCCGTGAAAACTGTCGGTAAGATATTTAATTAGATGCATGTTTATTATTATTAATATTATTATATTATAAATTTATATTCGATTGAACCCGTTAATTGATTGAAAAGAAAAGTAATTTGTTTGACACTGTACCTAATTGATTCAGTATGATTTAATTAAAGTTTACTGTTTGTTTTGGTTCTTTTCTCAAACGAATCTTATCATATTATACAGAGAATGATATAGATAATATATAAATAATATCACTGTTTTTCTTCTTCTTATATATATACACACTTACATAAACTAACATCACCCTAGCTCGATCACCCAATCACCACTTTATCAACTCTTCTACTTGGTTCCTTGTATGCTTTTGTCATCGAAGATGAAACCCACAAACCATCATCGAGCTTCGACAACCCTCATCAACAAACCACCAAACTATCCACCATCACTACCCACACGATCACTATCTCTTCTGTTTTCAGCTTAATGCAAAACCAAAACACCCTTAGATCGATCACCTTGCAAGACCACTTCCACCTTGCACCAAGTTACCGGCGGCTAACACTATCAACCGGATGACCACCATATTCACCACCACCAAGAACAACCACTACTAACCTGCATTCTCTCCCTCACCTCTCTCTCTATCTCTCATCCTCTATCTCTCACTTATATACATGGTTTCTATTCTCTTCGTGAACCCAAGATCGTCACCAATCCTAACCTCCTATCAAACCCATTATCAAACCACCTAACTAAAAATCACGATTAGTGTTACACCACTACTACATACAATCTATTTATATCATTTATTACATTTCTTTCGAAACCCATAATGAAAATCACCATCACCATGGTTTTCGATTTTGTTTCTATTCTATCCAAGAAGACCCACAACCATTAAAACCACCTTACAAACCACCAATGATCACTATTAATAGTTTTTGCTACTCGATTGTTCCTGTTTATATCTCAACCGTAAAACCACCATTATGTTCTACTAGTTTTCTGTTTAGGAACGATGAGGAGATGAAGAGTGAAGGAGAAGGTGAATAAGGATTTACTCGATTATCACTTACCTGTTCGAATAAACATGATAATATTACTGTAGATTCTTATGTTTCTGTTTCATGGAGAACTATTTGATTACCATCACAAATCCACCAATCATTTATAACCTGCTATTGCTATTCATCTTTTCTTTTTTCCTTTGTTGGCCGACAGACAAACCCCACTTGTGATTAAATATCACGACGGCTAAAATTCTGAAAATCCTTCAATTGTTCTGAGTATTTAATTGTATTTTTGGGCCTACTAGTGGACTGGTTCCTTGGATTTGCGTCTCTAACAAAAACCCACTTGTAAATGGATCGACTACAGCTAATTATATTATGTTTCTGTATCATTCGATTGATGATACAATTGGCGATCGTGATGATTAGATGATGTTGAATGATCATGATAATGGAAGATGATATGATTTTATGATAATGATGATGAATGACATGATTATGATGATGGGAAAAAGGAGAAAGATTACAGTAATCTTGTTTTAGAGAAAATTGCAATAATCGAATTTAAGAGTTTTAAGGATCTAGTTGTGTTATAAATCAAGAATTACATAACAGCTTAGTTGGATGGGTGTGTGCCTGTTAAGCGAGAGGTTGCGGGTTCGAGCCCGGGCAGGGGCGTTTAATTTTTTTTTTAAAAGCTTGGTTCATTAAGGTAGCACTTCTATTACTTTGTTTATTATTTTTGTTATTATTATTATTGTTATTGTTATTATTATTAGTATTGTTATTGTTATTGTTATTGTTATTATTATTAGTATTATAACTATTATTATTATTATTACTAATACAAGTATTAAGTATCATTTATTATTATTATTATTATGATTAGGGTTACAATTATGATTATTATTATTATTATTATTATTATTATTATTATTATCATAAGCATTAGTAAGTATTATTATTATTAATATTATTATTAGTATGATCATAAAAATTATCATTTTTCAAATTATTATTATTAACAAAAGTATTTTTATTTAAATTATCATTTTAAGTATTATTATTATTATTATTATTATTATTATTATTATTATTATTATTATTATTATTATTATTATTATTATTATTATTAGTATTATTTTTATATAACAAATTATTGATTTACAATATAATGCTATATATACATATACATATATATATATATATATATATATATATATATATATATATATATATATATATATATATATATATATATATATATATATATATATATATATATATATATATATATTAATATAACTATATGTATAAATATTAATATACAAAGTAAATATATATTAACTTTAAAATAACAAATATATTACTAAATTAAATAAATAATATATATAAACTGGTTTGATTATTATTACATGTTCATTATATGTGTTAATATATATAAATGATATAGGTTCGTGAATCAGAGGCCAACCTTGTATTGTTCAGTTCCGTCGTATGCATATTTTTACTACAAAATATCATATTGTGAGTTTCATTTGCTCCCTTTTAAATGCTTTTGCAATATATATTTTTGGGACTGAGAATACATGTGTTTTTATAAATGTTTGACGAAATAGATACAAGTAATCAAAACTACATTCTATGGTTGAATGATCGAAATTGAATATGCCCATTTTAGTCTGGTAATCTAAGAATTAGGGAACTGGCCCCTAATTGACGCGAATCCTAAAGATAGATCTATCGGGCCCAACAAGCCCCATCTAAAGTACCGGATGCTTTAGTATTTCGAATTTATCATGTCCGAAGGGAATCCCGGAATAATGGGGATATTCTATATGCATCTTGTTAAGGTCGATTACCAGGTGTTCACCATATGAATGATTTTTATCTCTATGTATGGGATGTATATTTATGTGAAATGGAAATAAAAAATCTTGTGGTCTATTAAAAATGATGGAAATGAATATTGACGATAAACTAATGAACTCACCAAGCTTTTGGTTGACACTTTAAAGCATGTTTATTCTCAGGATTGAAAGAAGTCTTCCGCTGTGCATTTACTCATTTTAATGATATTACTTGGAGTCATTCATGGTATATTTCAAAAGACGTTGCATTTAAGTCGTTGAATTCAATAAAGATTATGATTAAGTAAATGACAGATTAGGTCATTTATAGTTGGATATTATGAAATGGTATGCATGCCTGTCAACTTTCGATGTAATGAAAATTTGTCTTTTAAAACGAATGCAATGTTTGTAAAATGTATCATATAGAGGTCAAATTGTAACATCCTCAGATCGGGCCTAGATGTAAGATGACCTTTTTGCCCTTAGGCATAATTGTGTGGTTAATTATGCTTTTATTTTTAATTATATGTTTAGTGTTATTTTATTATTTAGTTAAGACCAGTTTGTGACAAGGGTCACAGAACATGTTCGTTTATTTAATTTGGACTCCGTTAAGGCAGTCAAATTAAGTACGAAAGATATTAGATAACTGGTAAATACCCGTGTGTGATGGGGTATGTCATTTAACCCACATATATAAGCTTCTGACCAACTCTTTTTCTCATTTTTTCTTAAACCTTCAAAAAAACATCCCGTACCTAAATTTCTTACCACTTGAAACCCTAGATTTCTAATTTGTGTTCTAGAGCTCAAATCATTCATATCATCTTGTTCTTTACAATTTACAGAGTCTATTGAGGTAAGAATCAAAGAGTTTCAAGCTCTAATCTTTAAGAAAATGATGATTTTGTGTTAACTTTGTCAAAAGAGCAATTTTGAGTCAAAATGGTTGATTTTGATGTTGTTTGTGTCAAAATCTTGTGGGTTTATGCTTATTGATGTTAAGTGTATATGATTTGGTCAGTTTAGAGGTAAGAAACGAGCTCTAGAGCACCAATTGGTGATTTTAGATCGAAACACGTCAGTTTTCTGCTGCTGCTGCACGATGAACACAACCGTACGGTTGCAGCTTATAACCGCACGGGTACATGGTGCAACCGTATGGGTGCATGTGCAACCGTACGGGTGCAGTGGTGTTGGTGCAACCGGGCAGGAAGTATGCAACCGTACGAATGCATGATGCAACCGTACGGATGGACTTGAAACCGTACGGATGCATGTGCAACTGTACGGATGCAGACCAGATCAGTAGTTGTTGTTTAATTTAGCTGTTTCCTAGCCGTTATGCTGTCCGCGTGACTTATGATTATCAGGATGTAAATTCTGAAAATGCATAAGTGTTAGGTGGACTTTTAGAGCCGCCTTTTTGTGACTGATTTTCTGTACTGTGCTGTTTTGTGTTAACAGACAGAAACTAACTTGATTTGCCTTATGTTTAGGTGATAAGGATAAGGAAGCCACTCATTGATAGTTTATCTGAGCTTACTATTGGTATTCAGTGAGTGGGTCTATCTCCGGATAGAGTATTAAGTAGCTGACACGCTACTTGTTCAGACTCTTTATATTATGTTTATGTTCAGTATGATTACCATGCGTAGTTAGATATTGCCATGCTAGTTGGGACGATTGCATGACTGTTTATCTATGATCTTATGTGTGCACTGTTAGTTGGACACCAACCGAGGTGGCAAGGTTGCGAACCCACCGAGGCGGCAAGGTTGGGTTGATGTGAGGTTGACCGTGGTAGCCTGGTCGGGTCATGATGTTACTGATTGTTCAGTATAGCATAGAAGGACGCATGTGTTGTGTCTGGACGGTTATGCAGTAGAATCAGTAAAGCGGACTATCGGTAGACTGTAGCTTGATCAACTAAGTCATGTGCTCGTACAAGCAGCCGATCCTCGTATTGTCAGTTGTTGTTGTTGTGTGCTAGTTCATGACATTAGCATATCTGTGGCCTTTGCATGTTTAGTTGCTTATGCTTGGTCTGTTAGATAGTATCCATTCACTTAGCAGTTGTGCTAATTCCCCCACATTTCCACCCTTGCAGGTTTAGGTACTGCTGTTTAGGATGGGTGCTGCGGACGGGTTTGAAGACATGTTTAACTATGTGATTAACTCTGATGTTTCAATTTTAATCATGTTTTCACGTAACACCGATGTTTTGGAATAGTGTAATAACAGTAACTAAGTTGATTTGTTAACTATGGTTTGTAAGTATTAACCAGGGTTACTTTAGTAACTAAATGTACTTCCGCTGTGTTTAAAAAAAAATTCAGTGTGTTACACAAATACCTCGGAATCTAATCATATATTATTGTATTCGTCCTTATGGATTATGACGGGTCGTCTCACGAACCTACTCTGCCAAGCATTTATGAAAATGGTTTCGTACACGAGATAGGTGTACTGTATTTAAATCTTGTGGTCTATCAAAATTACTGAATTTTATGGTTTACGATAAATCTATGAACTCACCAACCTTTTAGTTGACACTTTTAAAGGTATGAAAGAAATCTTCCGCTGTGCATTTGCTCATTTTAAGGATATTACTTGGAGTCATTCATGAGATATTTCAAAAGACGTTGCATTCAAAACAATTGAGTTCAAAAAGATGGTTGATAGATGAATGACAGAATAGTCAATTATATTTGGGAAACATGATAATTTCATTGGTATGCACATTTGTAAACTTTCGTTGAAATGAAAGTTTGTCTTTTAAAAAGAATGCAATATTTGTAAAATGTTTCATATAGAGGTCAGTACCTCGCAATGTAATCAACTAATGTGAATTGTTTATATTCGGTATGAACAGGTCCTTTCAGTTGGTATCAGAGCGTTAGTCTTAGCGAACCAGGTCTTGTATTAGTATGTCTAAACTGATAGTTGTTAAGATGCATTAGTAAGTATGGACTTCGACCGTGTCTGCATGTCAAAAGTTTTACTTATCATTTCGTGTCGAAAATTACCTGCTTATCATTCTTAGTCTAGACACGTCTTACTGCATTGATTGCATAGATAGTGTATAGAAAAATTCATATCTTAACGTATCTGTTACTGTAAACGTTGTCTGATAGATTTCGAAGATTCCTCCGTAATCTATAGGATTTTGGTATTATATATACATATGTAAATTATGTATTGAAGGATACCAATCTAAGTCCTATAATCTATTTCATATCGAAATTCATTTCCTTGATAGTACAAGACGAAACTCGCAACTAGTTCAAATTCCTCAGATTACGATAACTATTCCGACATGGATACTCACCTGAACTTCGAAAGCAGTGTAACCGGAATGGATCAACCAATTAGTCATCTTCAATTCTGAATGAATTGGGGATGGGTTCGTAGTCGACTGAATCAATGGAGACGAGAAGAAGGCGATCCTTCCCATCAACCGAATTCACCTCTTGGCGAAGAACCTGAAGCACTTACCGTCAAACCAGTTCGAAACACTATTTTAACCCTCATTTCCAGGATAGCTCGAAACGATTACATAATATCTACTATTCTAAACCTTATTCATCCACTTCTTCCAACCGCCAATCATCCTGGAGTAATAGGAGAAGTCACCGAGCTTCGTGCCCGAGTAGTAACTTTGGAGAATATGGTGCAAAACTTACGAGCACCAGCAGTAGCACTGGCACCAATACCACCAACAACAACATCCACATCCGCATCACACGCCTCAATATAACAATCTATTCTCGAGCATAATCTTCGTTCTACATATTCGTTCTACATCAATTATCTTCGTTCTACATGGCAATTATGTAATCTCTAATGTTTTAGAGATTATGTATTCTAGTTCTAACGTTAAAATCAAATGAGATTAATAACATATTGATTCATTAAATCCATGATTACATCTGAAGAAAATATATATGTAAATATATTTTCATAAAGATTGTAATTAAAAATTCTTTTGTACAAACTATTAGTGATGAGGATATTTTAACGGGCAGGTAATACCCGAAGAATATTTAGATTTCACATTAATATGTTACAATGTACATTCTTCATTTCAGATTCAACAGTCAGTTACTATCCTACTTATAAATACAGATATACGTATCCGTTCATCCACGAATAACCATTTTCATTCCAATTCAATTTCATATTCGAATTTTGATCGATCATAATCCAAGTCAAGATTTAACATGTGGCATAATGAAGAAATTATTGACAGAATAAAAATTGATTAGAAACAAACTAATTAACTATATGAAATTTGGTTAAGAATCCATTCTAACAATATCCTAGCTAACTGTTCCTATATCCGTTATGACTATTTCCATATTACATTTTATTTATTGTCATTTTAATTATCGCAATTAATTATCGCAATTTTAATACTCGCAATTTTATTTATCGTCATATAAATACTATTATTTATTTTACGCACTTTAAATATCGTCATAATAATACTGTCATAATATACTAGTCTTGGTTAATCCCGAGACAATATAATATAATCTTGATTAATTAGATCATATATTGAACTATTGGACTATATTTGGACTACTAACAACGGACTACTAACATTGGACAATTAAAAAGGTATTAAAATATTGATTATAACATATAAAACTAAATATTTCTTCAAGTTGCCACTTGATTCCATCTTAAACATCATATGTATCTTGACGATTACAAACTGCGTTCAAACCCTTCGAAATTATTGAAAATCACCTCGGATTGATAACCAGTGATTCAAATATGGTGACATTGAATGCTGATGAAGCAGCAAAAGTTGTAGATGGTCTTAATGGCCAAAAGTTTGTTGATAAAGAATGGAGTGTTGGAAACACTCAATAGAAAATTGGTACTGGAAAACGGATTGAGCAAACCATGAAGGAGACTGTGGACAAATCACAAAGACTAAATCTGTACTTACAGAATCCATATAATTTAGTATCGCTGAAATCTTTAGCGAATATCTTGCTCCTTATTTAGTTAAAATCCTTGCGGGAGAATTTTCTTCATCAACCTTCGAACTTAGAAATTTGAAAATATCATCATAAATATCTTCAATTTTTCTGAGGAATATTTTCATAACTATTCTTGTTCGAAATTATTTATCTCTTCGCGCTATCTGTGTTACATCATAAAGGAAACTGTTTTAGTTTCTATATTTCTGTAACATTCAAGCTTGAATTATGAATGATTTCTAGAGACGTGTTGGGAATTGAAGAATGAGTTAGTATAATATAATGACGCCTGGCCAACGTGGTTATATTACAGTAAGTCATGCTGAATTTATAATGGAACGTGATGATGGTTCACAGACCATACCCTCATCGTGTACCATATTACATAACTCTTTCATTCTACTTAATCTCTAAACATATCAAGAAAATATTTTCTTGATATTTTTATCTTTCCGCGATTCCAGCAGTTTGCTAATTTAATCATGCTATTATGTTTCCTTTGTGTTTAGAAGATTTTCTTTAAATTCCTTGAATTCCGAAAAGCAACAGTGACTATGTCAAAAGACAAGACGAATCTTATTTTTCTCATTTCACTCTATTGAGATAGCTTCACCCATACGCTTTACGTAATCGAATTGTTTTATCCTTATTACTCAATAATGATAAAACTCTATTTATCAACTCATATTCGTCATGAAAATATTTTTATTGTTAGCCATGACGACCACACTCAAATTTTGGGACGAAATTTCTTTAACGGGTAGGTACTGTCACGACCCGAAAATTTTGATTTATTTTTAACTCGAATCTCTAAATGATTTCATATTTTTGACACGATAAGCAAAGTTTATAATGTTGAGTCTCAAAATTTTTGAACGGTTTACATGGATTCATTTAACCTTTGACTATTCCCGATGATTCACGAATAATTATTTGTAAATAAATATGTGTGTGTGTGTGTGTGTATATATATATATATGTATATATAATAATGGAAAATAATAAAATACAAATTAATCAGTAGAAATAAATATGTAAAATAATATATAATATAATAAGGTTATTATTAAAAAGAATCTATATATAAACATATATGATTTCTATACATAATTATTATTATATGTATATTGTAATATATATATATATATATATATATATATATATATATATATATATATATATATATATATATATATATATATATATATATATATATATATATATATATATATAAGATATAAATATTATGTGTTGAAATTTATAATATCTATTTCTATTATGAAATAATATAATATAGTAAATAGATATATAATAATTATATATATAAAACATTATTAATGTATTCATATTTACATATATAATATATGATGTAACTAATATGCAAATACAATTATATAATAATATATATATATATAAAATGTGTAAATATTAAATATTTAGTTATGTTATTATATAATATATTATATTACATAATTAATAATAAATAATATTAAGATATTAAATTAAATTATAAATTAAAATATAGTTACTAAAGTAATATTATTATCACTTTCAATATTAATATCAACATTAGTATTTTTGGTATCATTATATTAAATATATAACATATAGATATAAAATTAGATATATATAAATATTATTATTAATATTATTATTATCATTATTAATACTAATATAATTAGTATTATTCTTATTATCATTAATAATATTATTATTATTATTATCATTTTCACTAATATTATTATTATTGTGACTTATTATTATTATTATTATTATTATTATTACTCTTATTATTATTATTGTTAATATTATTATTATTATTGTTATTGTTATTAGTATTTTGATTATTATTAATACAATTATAATTATTAATTAATAATATTAATTATATAAAATCATACGTACGATTACAGAATCAAAATCAGTTTCACATCTCAATCCATACTGTAATTGATTTTTGTTTCTGTCTCTAAAAATCGTTTTACATCCTAATCAATCGTATTAATCTGTGAAAGATTTCAAACTGCTTTTAATTTTTTTTTTTTTTTGTTTTCTTCTGAACGAATATTTCTTGTCGAGCCAATCAAGCTACAAAATAAATGTTAATTGATTCAATTTAGCTGTAATAATATCACTTAACCTCTATATAATCCTCTTCTAATACAATTCAAATTAAAAACAGAAGAATTAGGTTAAAATTTAAGAACTCCCAGTCTCGTCCCCTGTTCTTGTTTCATTTTTTTGAAAAGCTCGATTTCAAAACACATTTCAAAATCTAAAAATGTAGAGTGGTTAGGAATTATTCAAATGATCTTTCTGCAAAATTTGAAGATCCAATTCTTCCTAACGAATCTTAATTTTCGAGTCAAACCTTTAAATCAAAAGTCAAATGTTTTGTTCATCGTGAAATTCGTGATTGTGTTGATGTTTATTGATCAATTGATGATTCAGGAAGTTTCCAATGGTGATTTGCAACACAATTCATGTTACAATCAAAAGCTAAAATGATCTTGATTTCACAATCAAATTTTGAGTTTGTGTTTGTTTTCGCGAACAGCAAACAGGTTTTTTTTTTCTTTTTCTCATTTTTATTAATTTTAAACACCCCACCAAATCATTCCTGTTTTGTTTAAACCAAAAACCAATTAAGTGTTTTGATGTTATAGCTAATAATACCACGGGTCGATTGAGTCTATAAAGAAGAAGAAAGATGGAACAGAAAGGAATACGGTTTATATAAAAATTAGATTAGTATTATTCCAGAAAAACAAGGTTAGAGGAGTGGTTAAAGGGTGTAGTAGGTGAGCGAGGGTTCTCGGGTTCGAGCCTGGTTCGGGGCATTTTTTTTAGAACAAGCTTTTGAGGTAGTTTTCTTTTTTAAAATTATGATTATTATTGTTACAGTTATTATTATTAGTAATATAATTATTATTATTATTATTACTAATATAAAGATTTATGATCATCTATTATTATTGTCATTATGATGATGATGATTATTATTATTATTATTATTATTATTATTATTATTATTATTATTATTATTATTATTATTATTATTACTAATAAATATAAGTATTATTATAATTATTAATGGTAATATTATTAATATGATTATCACTATCATTAATATAATTTATATTATTATCATTATTAGTATTAGTATTAACATTTAAGAATTATTAATAATATCATTATTAATATTATTATTATTAGTATTATTATTGTTATTATTATTAACATAATTTGGAATATGTTAATAACATTTATATTATAAAATTAATAATAAAATTTGATATGGAAAAATTATGAATATAGTTATGAATTTAAATTATAGGAACCGTACCATATGATAAAACTTATTATTATTAACACTGTTGTTATTATTATTATCTTATCATTATATTATTAAGATAAATTATCATTTTTATTAAAACTATTATTTTATTAAAAATTTACCTTATTATTAAAATTGTTATTTTTATTAAAATTATCACTTTCATTTTCATTATTATTATATTACAACAAATAAAGATTTTGTACAAAAATATACTTATTACATATACTATAATTATATTAATATTTCATATAACTATATATCAAACATATTAACATTATTTATACAACTACTTACATATAACAAACTATTGATACTATATATATATATATATATATATATATATATATATATATATATATATATACACATATATATATATATATATATATATATATATATATATATATATATATATATATATATATATATATATATATATATATATATATATATATATATATAGTGGTAGGATCAAGAGGGAAGTAACCATTCGGGGGGAAGCGGGGGGAAGCAAAAACTTTTTTTTTTTCGTTTTTTGAAAACACTTTGTTCACGAACATTATAGATGAGATGAAAATATGAATATTTAGTAGAGACACTTTGTGATAAATGTTTTTATTTTGGAGGGAAAACGCTCGAAGAAGTAATATATAACAATTATCGTGTTTTTCGAGCGTATTTTGAGGTTTTAGCTATTGGGATTTAGATATTATGGTTTAGATATTAGGGTTTATAGGGTTTAGATATTAGGGTTTAGAAATTTAGGGTTTAGGGTTTAAATTTAGGGTTTAGATTTAGGATTTAGATTGAGTTTTTAACACGAACGGTTTAGAGTTTAGGGTTTAGGGTTAATAAACCCAAAACACCAAACCCTAAACCCTAAACCCTAAACTCTAAACCGGGCTAAATTTTACTTCACAAAACATGAAAAAAAAACCTTCATATTCTTCACGAACAATATTATCTTGAATGTTATTTTTGTCGATCGTTTTCCCGCCTAAATAATAACATTCATCACGAAGTGTCTCTTCTAAATGTTCATATTTTCGTGTGATCTTGATGCCGGAAAAAAAATTCAAAAAAAACGAAGAAAAATTTTTTTTTGCTTCCCCCCGCTTCCCCCCGATAGGTTACTTCCCCATTGGTCCTGCCCCTATATATATATATATATATATATATATATATATATATATATATATATATATATAATAATTATTTTAAATATATATACAAAACAAATATATATATATATATAACAATAATTTAAAATATAATATAAGAATATATTTTAAATTGAATTTAGTATAAATTCCATATAAATATATAAATATTATATATTAATAAATAAAATTATGTGATTTTCCATTATTTGTTTTAATAGATATACAATTGATATAGGTTCGTGAATCCGAGGCCAACTTTGCATTGTTCAGTTCCGTCGTATGCATATTTTTACTACAAAATATCGTATCGTGAGTTTCATATGCTCCCTTTTTACTTACTTTTGAAATATATATTTTTGGGACTGAGAATACATGAAATGCTTTTATAAATGTTTGACGCGATAGACACAAGCAAAACATTCCTCTAATGAATTATTATACAGACGAGTTGTTCTGTGGATTATTATATCGAATATCGCCCATGTTTATTTAGCTTGGTAACCTAAGAATTAGTTGGACGTTATAATTGCCTCTAATTGACGCGAATCCTAAAGGTAGATCTACGGGCACTGACCAGCCCCAGTCAGAGAATTTGAACTGCTTTAGTACTTCGAGGTTTATATATATATACAGACGATACTTGAATATTACAAACTGAAAGTTCTGTTTATTTTGGGGATATTCATGATGCGCTTTATATGTTAAGGTCGGTTACCAAGCAAGGTTATATATAGATAGAATGATTTTATACATAGGTTATGTGTATGTTATTTTATACACGAGATATGTGTACGGTTATTAAAAATCGCGAGGCAACCTACGGGGGAGAAAATGATACGAACCTACTCTGCCAAGCATTAATGAAAATTGTTTTGTACATGAGATAGGTGTACTGTATTTATGAGACGACCCTTCCTAATCCATCTGGACGAATGCATTACATTTGGTTACATCGCGAGGTACTTGACCTCTATATGATACATTTTACAAACATTGCATTCGTTTTTAAAAGACAAACTTTCATTACATCAAAAGTTGACAGCATGCATACCATTTCATAATATATCCAATTATAATTGACTTAATAATAATCTTGATGAACTCAACGACTCGAATGCAACGTCTTTTGAAATATGTCATGAATGACTCCAAGTAGTATCTCTAAAATGAGCAAATGCACAGCGGAAGATTTCTTTCATACCTGAGAATAAACATGGTTTAAAGTGTTAACCAAAAGGTTGGTGAGTTCATTAGTTTATCATAATCGATCATTTCCATAATTTTAATAGACCACAAGATTTTCATTTCCATTTCTCATAAATATACGTCCTATACATAGAGACAAAAAAAATCATTCATATGGATTGAATACGTGGTAACCGACATTAACATAATGCATATAGAATATCCCCAAATAGAAACTCGTCTGTATAATATAAACTCGAAGTCTAAAGCATACCATTTTCTAGTATGGGGGGAGTTAGTGCCCGTAGATCTACCTTTAGGATTCGCGTCAATTAGGGTGTCTGTTCCCTAATTCTTAGGCTACCAAGCTAAAAGGGTGATATTCAATTTCGATAATCCAACCATAGAATGTAGTTTCAATTACTTGTGTCTATTCCGTAAAACATTTATAAAAGCGCATGTATTCTCAGTCCCAAAAATATATATTGCAAAAGCATTTAAAAAGGGAGCAAATAAAACTCACATTACTGTATTTTGTAGTAAAAATACATATGATGATATTGAACAACTGAACAATGTAGGGTTGGCCTCGGATTTGTGATGACCCGAGAATTTCCGACCAAATTTAAATCTGAATCTTATTTGATTTCGTTACGATAAACAAAATCTATAATGTTGAGTCTAAAAATTTTTGAACTACTTTCATGAATGCATTGACCTTCGACTAGTTTCGACGATTCACGAACAATTGTTTGTAAATAAATATGTATATATATATATATATTCATAAACGTATGTATATATAATAAATTGAAATCATAAACTATAATTTAAATATTAGAAATTAATATATAAAATAAGATACAAAGTAATTGGGTGCAATTTAATATGAACATATATAAAGATATATAAATTCTGTGTATAATTATTATTATATGTATAATGTAATATATATTATTTGGTACAAAAATTTAATGCCCAATATAAGTTATAGTGTAATGAATATTATATAGTTATAGTACATAATCAATAATATTTAATACATATATATTAAATTTAAATAAAGTTGCATTGTTATTACTCTTACTATTAATACTAGTGTTTTTAATATTATTTTAAAGATACGACTTTGTTTTATATATATATATATATATATATATATATATATATAAATTATTATAGTATTGTTATTACTAGTATTATTACCATCATTAATAACATTAATATTATTATAATTATTAATATTACTATTACCTTTAATAAGATTATTGTTATCATTTTATTTTTATGATAATTAAAATATTAATTATCACTTATTAATATTATTTATTAATTTTATAAATTACTGATTAAAGACTAAGCAATATTATCTGAAAACATTTTTTTATTTTTTATTAATATTAGTACATCATTATATTTAATATATTTAATAATTATTAATATATATAAAACATTAATTATATGTAATTACACATATATATATAATATAATTATAATACATATAGAAATAGAAATATGGAAACAGTGTACTACCATAAGGAATCACGGGTGTCATTTTTTTTGTTTGCTTCTTCTTTTAATTTTTTTTATATATTGCTATCTGATTAAAATTTTTGGTCGACCAATTCTTGCCATAAGACAATCAATCAGTTCAGTGTTTTACAAATTACTCAGTGTATCTTTAATCAATTATCAATTTTTTTTACATCGCTAGAACAACACAGGTATTTTTTTTCATTTTTCTGCTCGTACCTCTGTTACTTCACTTTATTTCCAAAACTTGAATTTGATTTTTATTTCAAAAACTATAAATGCAGGATTGTTAGTAATCTCGTACTCGAACTCTCTACAAATTCTTAAACCTCAATTCGTTTTATCAATCAAGAATTTCAGAGTCAAAGTTTTAAAATAGAAGTCAAACCTTATGAACTTGGATCAAATTCGAGTTACTTGTTATGTGTTAAGTAAAATTAAGGATTGAGAAAGTTTTTAGGAAAGAATTAAAACATGTTTCATGTTAAACTTTTGATCTAAAATAGCCTCAATCTCGAATTCATTTTTTTTTTGTTCTAACCGTCGCTACAGCAGACCACACATATTTTTTGTTTCTTCATTTAATCAAGAACCCCTTTTCTGTTTATATTTTGGTTACAAGACCTAAACGTTATCATATATTGTTATCTTGATTCATTTGATCCCTGGTTGATTCCTTGTTGGGTTTGAGAAGAAGAAGCAATGAAACAGAAAAAGGTTAAATAAATTTATAGGGGTAATTAAATCAGAAATGTAAAGATAGAGGAACGGTTTAGGGGTGTTGGTGTAATCGAGGGGTCTCGGGTTCAAGACCCGGCTGAGACTTCTTTTTATCCCGAATTTTGAGGTAGTTTCCAAGTTTTAAATTGATTATTATTACTACTATTGTTATTGTTATTATTATTATTATCATTTGTATTGTTATCATGAGTGATATTCTTATTGTTATTATTACACTTGTCATAATGGTTATTATTATTAATATTACCAATAAGTATTAGAATTATTATTATTATCAAGTATTGTAAAAATTCAATCATTAATATTATGATTACTAATAAAGGTATGATAATACAAATTTTCCTTTATTAGGATTATAAATACAAGTACGAATATTATTATTATTATCACTAAAAATCGTATTATTATTATTATTATTATTATTATAATTAGGCTTATTGTTATTAGTATTATTATAAAAATAATTCGAGTTATCATTATTTTTATTAATTTTAGTATTGATATCACTTTTGTAACTATTGGTAGTAGTATTATTATTATTATTATTATTATTATTATTATTATTATTATTATTATTATTATTATTATTATTATTATTATTATTATTATTATTATTATTAAACCAGTAATATCACGACTACCATAAACAAGTAAAATTACTATGGTTACAAATACTATTATTAATAAAATTTTTGTTATCATTAATAGGGTTAATATTAATATATGTGTATTAGTAATGTTATTATCATTTTTTTTTTACTAATATTAACTTAGTATAATAAAACTACTGTTTTAATAAACAAATGAAATACATACATAAATATATATATATTTATATTTAACACATATAACATAACAAAATTTAATATTTTTATATACAAAATGATCATATAAAACATATATATATTATTAACATAAAAATGATATAACTAATACAATTATATATATGTGTTCAATTACAACTATGAATATTAATAAATATACAAATAATATAGGTTCGTGAATCCGAGGCCAACCCTGCATTGTTCAATATCGTTATATGTATTTTTACTACAAAATACATTAGGTGAGTTTCATTTACCTTTTTACCCCTTTATATTTTTGGGCTGAGAATACATGCGCAATTTTTATAAATGTTTTTACGAAATAGACACAAGTAATCAAAACTACATTATATGGTTGAATGATCGAAATCGAATATGCCCCTTTTTATTAAGTCTGGTAATCTAAGAATTAGGGAACAGACACCCTAATTGACGCGAACTCTAAAGATAGATCTATCGGGCTCAACAAGCCCCATCCAAAGTACCGGATGCTTTAGTACTTCGAAATTTATATCATGTCCGATGGAGGATCCCGAAATGATGGGGATATTCTTATATGCATATTGTGAATGTCGGTTACCAGGTGTTCAATCCATATGAATGATATTTTTGTCTCTATGCATGGGACGTATGTTTATGAGAAATGGAAATATGAAATCTTGTGGTCTATTAAAATTATGAAATGATTATTTATGTTAAACTAATGAACTCACCAACCTTTTGGTTGACACTTGAAAGCATGTTTATTCTCAGGTATGAAAGAATTATTCCGCTGTGCATTTGCTCATTTTAAGGATATTACTTGGAGTCGTTCATGACATATTTCAAAAGACGTTGCATTCGAGTCATTGAAGTTCATCAAGATTATTATTAAGTCAATTATAGTTGGATATATTATGAAATGGTTTGCATGTCTGTCAACTTCAGATGAAATGAAAGATTGTCTTTTCAAAACGAATTCAATGTTTGTAAAATGTATCATATAGAGGTCAAGTACCTCGCGATGTAATCAACTGTTGTGTATCGTTTATAATCGATATGGACTTCGTCCGGATGGATTAGGACGGGTCCTTTCAGTTGGTATCAGAGCGGTGGTCTTAGTGAACCGGGTCTGCATTAGTGTGTCTAACTGATAAGTCATTAGGATGCATTAGTGAGTCTGGACTTCGACCGTGTCTGCATGTCAAAAGTTTTGCTTATCATTTTTGTCGGAAATCATTTGCTTATCATCCTTAGTAAATTACCTGCTTATTATTCTTAGTCTAGACACATCTTATTGCATTGACTGCATGAATAGTGTATAGACAAAAATTCATATCTTAGCGTATCTGTTATTGTTATCTTTGTCTGATAGCTTCTGTAGATTCCTCCGTAACTTATGGGATTTTAGTATTATATATGCATGTGTAAATTATGTATTGCAGGGTACTAATCTACATCCTATAATCTATTTCTTATCGAAATTCCTTCGTCTGATCGTACGAGATGAATCCCTCAACCAGTTCGAGTCCTTCAGATTCCGATAGCTATTCCGATAGTTATTCCGACAGCTATTCCGACATCGAGTTTCACCTAAACTCCAAAAGCTGTGTCACTAGAATGAAAACAACCAATTAGCCATCCCTAACTCATCTGATGGGTTTGTAGTCTATTAAATCAATGGAGACACGAAGAATACGGTCCTTTCCATCAACCGAATTCACCTCTTGGCAAAGAACCTGAAACAATTACCGGCGAACCTATTCGAGACACCATTTTCTCTCTCATTTCCAGAGTAGCTCGACACGATTATATTTTATCCACAATTCTAAACCTTATTCATCCGCTCGTTCCGACCGACAATCATCCCGGGATAATAGAAGAAGTCAACGAACTTCGCGCTCGAGTAATCAATTTGGAAAATATGGTGCAAAACGTATCAGCTTCAGCAACATCACTGGCACCAACAGTACCATCAGTAACAGCACCAGTACCATCAACAATCCATGCTTCAATATCACTATCTATACCTCAAGCATAATCATCGTTTAACAATCGTTCTACATAAACTATCTTAGTCCTTTATGGCGATTACGTAATCTCTAATGTTTTAGATATTATGTACTCTAGTTCTAGCCGTAAGCCTAATGAGTTTAATATTGCATTGACTCATTAAATCCATGATTACGTCTGAAGAAAATATATATGGATATATATTGTTTCATAAAGACTGTAATTAAAAATTCTTTCGTACAAACTGTTAATGGTGAAAATATTTTAACGGGTAGGTAATACCCGAGGAATATTTAGATTTCACAGTAATAAGTTACATTGTACATTCTTCGAATCTGATTCAACGGTCCTTTACTATCCTATTTACATCTACAGAGATACGTACCTGTTCACCGCAGAATAACCATTTTCATTCAATTTTATATTTTGATTTTGACCTATCAGAATCCAACAAGTGGCATAATGAAGAAATAATGGACACAATAAAAATTGATTAGAAACAGACTAATTGACAATATGAAATTTTGTTAAGAATCCACGCTAACAAGATCCTAGCTAACTGTTTCTAGCTAACTGTTTATTCCGTATTACATTTTATTTTATCGCAATTTAATTATCGCAATTTATTTATCGCAGTTTATTTATCGCAATTTATATTCTCGCAATTTTATTTATCGTCAATTAATTTCTGTTATTTATTTTACGCACTTTAAATATCGGGACACGTATACAAGGTTTTGACATATCATATCGACGCATCTATATATATTATTTGGAATCACCATAGACACTCTATATGCAGTAATGATCGAGTTCTCTATACAGGGTTGAGGTTGATTCTATAATAATATATATACTTTGAGTTGTGATCGAGTCTGAGACGAATACGGGTCACGTTACGTATTAATTAATTCGAATATTATATATTAAACTATACATAAATTATTGAATTGCTAACTGTGGACTATCAACTGTGGACTACCAACATTGGACAATTAAAATGAATTAAAATATTGACTATAACATATGAAACTAAACATTTCTTCAAGTTTGCCACTTGATCTCATTTTAAACCTCATTTGTATCTTGACGATTTCAATCTGCGTTCAAACCTTTCATGATTCTTGAAAACATTTCAATCGAGAGGATGAAACATCATTTACGGAAGGAAAGAGTGATGCATATAGCTATGCACCTGAAAATACTCGGAACCTGAGTAAACATTTAACATGTATCTGTGTTAGATCCTTTAGCATTATTATTACCCAAAATAACTTCACAATCCCTTTTTCAAAGTAGTAAATTTTGTCACAGCTCCAACAAGTCAACTTCGACTTTTCACTCGGTTTAGCTTATTATAACCCTGATATAAAAGTTGCCTTTCGTCATCAATACCGGAAAACTGTTTATATCTCACTACATTAGCAGTAAACGTACCAGCAACCTCGTTGCTTCTTGGCTTAAATATCTCTGACAAATCATCATATTTATTCCTTGAAACCCTATCATATACTCATCCACATCTTGTAACGAGAACTGCCATAACAATTACCAGGAATCAGCAATCAGTACTTTGAAAACTCACAGCATATCTACATCAACAGTTATATGTATGACATTTATCTCTTAGAATTATGATCTCTCATTCTGAAATTCTGAAAAGCACTCAGTCACAAACCAATACTCTGAATGTTGAAAAAGCTGAATGAAGCAGCAGAAACCATAGACAACCGTAAACGACCTTAATCATTGGAAGTTTGATGATAAAGAATAGTATGTTGGAAAAGCTCGGAAAAGTTAGAACTGGAAAACGGATTGAGCTAACCACGAAGGAGACCAAGGACAAATACAAGGACCATACCCTATATTCAAAGAATCCAGATAATTCTGGATCCGTTGAAATCTTTAGAGAATATCTTGCTCCGAAGTCATGTTAAAATTTTACGGAAAATCTTTCTTTATCAACCATCGAACTTAGAAATTCCAAAATATCATCATCAATGTCTTCGATATTTCTGAGGATATTTTCATAAATATTCTCGTCCGAAATTATATACCTCTTCGTGCTTTCCTGTGTGTCATTATATTGGAAACATTCAATAGAAAAATTTAGTACCGAAAAGCAGATTATGCAAAACTATGAAGAAAGCCGTGGACAAATCACAAAGAATAAGTTTGACTTCAAAGAATCCAAATGATTCAATGCCTGCTAAAGTCTTTAGCGAATATCTTGCTCTTTACTCTAAACCCTTGCGGACAATAGTTTCTATCATTCTCTGATCTTAGATATTCCGAGATATTATCGCATCTTTTATTATAAATATCCTCCATATTTTTGAAAATATATTTTCATAACTATTCTTATCTGAAATAATTAATCTCTTCGTGCTATCAGTATTACATCATATAGAAACTGTTAGTTTCTATATTCTGTAAACTTTCGAGCTTAAAATATGAATGTTTTTGAAGTAGTGTTGGGAACTGATGCATGAGTTAGTATAATATAATAACACTTGATCAACGTGATTATATTACAGTAAGACATGCTGAGTTTCTAATGGGACGTGATGATTCACAGATCCTAACATCATCACGTGCCATGTTACATAACTCTTTCATTCTGCTTAACTTCTGAACATATCAAGAAAATATATTCTTGATAGTTCTATTCTCAGTGATTCAGGTAATTTGACAAAATAAATCGTGCTACTATTTTTCCTTTCTACCTTGTATATTATGATAATTCAAAACTCCATACCTATGAATTCTGGACCGTTACTTACGAAAAGTAAACAAAAGCATGAAGCTCCGAAATAGAAAGGGGGTATAAATCGCAGCAAATAAGAGAGCGCATCAACTGTGGATGACAATAATGATAGGAGACAGAAGCTGTGACATTGAAATATAAGGGAAGATATAAAACCCAATAACAACACAGAAGTTACAAACCGTGAATATTAATACGAATGGCAATATAAAGACACGGTATAATTAAGAATAGTATTCCCCTAAGGCAATAGTAGAAGTAAACAGATTTTCTGGTGGAAGATTGAAAAGAAGGACGACATATACATAGATAGGAACATATCAAGAATCAGAACTGGATGGAGCATTTTCACAAAATTTTAGAAGTAGGAATAGATGAAGAAAGTATAGAAATGGTGAAAGTAATGGAACGGAAGAAGTACATTTATAGTAAAAATACCAGACAAAAAAATCAAGGCAGATTTCCGCATTGATTATAGCGATCTTAATTTCCTCACTCGCCGAAGAATCAAATCTTTTCGATTTCGAAGATTTTCTTCAAATTCCTTGAATTCCGGAATTCAACCCCTACGCCAAAAGTTAAGGCGCACCTTACTTTCTAAATTCAAGCGCGACTACGTCAAAAGTTATGGAAAATCTCAATTTCTTCATTTCGATCTTTTGTGAGAGCTTCATTCATACGATTCGATTAATCTAATCATTTTATCCATATTACTCAATGATGATAAAACTCTATTTATCAGCTCATACTCGTCAGGGAAATATATTTATTGTCAGCCATGACGACCTCACTCAAATTTCGGGACGAAATTTCTTTAACGGGTAGGTACTGTGATGACCCGGGAATTTCCGACCAAATTTAAATCTGAATCTTATTTGATTTCATTACGATAAACAAAATCTATAATGTTGAGTCTCAAAATTTTTGAACTACTTTCATGAATGCATTGACCTTCGACTAGTTCCAATGATTCACGAATAATTGTTTGTAAATAAATATGTATATATATATATATATATATATATATTCATAAACGTATGTATATATAATAAATTGAAATCATAAACTATAATTTAAATATTAGAAATTAATATATAAATTAAGATACAAAGTAATTGGGTGCAATTTAATATGAACATATATAAAGATATATAAATTCTGTGTATAATTATTATTATATGTATAATGTAACATATATTATTTGGTACAAAAATTTAATGCCCAATATAAGTTATAGTGTAATGAATATTATATAGTTATAGTACATAATCAATAATATTTAATACATATATATTAAATTTAAATAAAGTTGCATTGTTATTACTCTTACTATTAATACTAGTGTTTTTAATATTATTTTAAAGATACGAATTTGTTATATATATATATATATATATATATATATATATATATATATATATATATATATAAATTATTATAGTATTGTTATTACTAGTATTATTACCATCATTAATAACATTAATATTATTATAATTAGTAATATTACTATTACCTTTAATAAGATTATTGTTATCATTTTATTTTTATGATAATTAAAATATTAATTATCACTTATTAATATTATTTATTAATTTTATAAATTACTGATTTAAGACTAAGCAATATTATCTGAAAACATTTTTTTTTATTTTTTATTAATATTAGTACATCATTATATTTAATATATTTAATAATTATTAATATATATAAAACATTAATTATATGTAATTACACATATATATATATATAATATAATTATAATACATATAGAAATAGAAATATGGAAATAGTGTACTACCATAAGGAATCACGGGTGTCATTTTTTTTTGTTTGCTTCTTCTTTTAATTTTTTTTTATATATTGCTATCAGATTAAAATTTTTGGTCGACCAAGTCTTGCCATAAGACAATCAATCAGTTCAGTGTTTTACAAATTAGTCAGTGTATCTTTAATCAATTATCAATTTTTTTTTACATCGCTAGAACAACACAGGTATTTTTTTTCATTTTTCTGCTCGTACCTCTGTTACTTCACTTTATTTCCAAAACTTGAATTTGATTTTTATTTCAAAAACTATAAATGCAGGATTGTTAGTAATCTCGTACTCGAACTCTCTGCAAATTCTTAAACCTCAATTCGTTTTATCAATCAAGAATTTCAGAGTCAAAGTTTTAAAATAAAAGTCAAACCTTATGAACTTGGATCAAATTCGAGTTACTTGTTATGTGTTAAGTAAAATTAAGGATTGAGAAAGTTTTTAGGAAAGAATTAAAATCTGTTTCATGTTAAACTTTTGATCTAAAATAGCCTCAATCTCGAATTCATTTTTTTTTTTGTTCTAACCGTCGCTACAGCAGGCCACACATATATTTTTTTTTTCATTTAATCAAGAACCCCTTTTCTGTTTATATTTTGGTTACAAGACCTAAACGTTATCATATATTGTTATCTTGATTCATTTGATCCCTGGTTGATTCCATGTTGGGTTTGAGAAGAAGAAGAAGCAATGAAACAGAAAAAGGTTAAATAAATTTATAGGGGTAATTAAATCAGAAATGTAAAGATGGAGGAACGGTTTAGGGGTGTTGGTGTAACCGAGGGGTCTCGGGTTCAAGACCCGGCTGAGACTTCTTTTTATCCCGAATTTTGAGGTAGTTTCCAAGTTTTAAATTGATTATTATTACTACTATTGTTATTGTTATTATTATTATTATTATTATCATTTGTATTGTTATCATGAGTGATATTCTTATTGTTATTATTACACTTATCATAATGGTTATTATTATTAATATTACCAATAAGTATTAGAATTATTATTATTATCAAGTATTGTAAAAATTCAATCATTAATATTATGATTACTAATAAAAGTATGATAATACAAATTTTCCTTTATTAGGATTATAAATACAAGTACGAATATTATTATTATTATTATTATCACTAAAATCGTATTATTATTATTATTATTATTATTATTATTATTATTATTATTATTATTATTATTATTATTATTATTATTATTATTATTATTATTATTATTATTATTATTATAATTAGGCTTATTGTTATTAGTATTATTATAAAAATAATTCGAGTTATCATTATTTTTATTAATTTTAGTATTGATATCACTTTTGTAACTATTATTATTATTATTATTATTATTATTATTATTATTATTATTATTATTATTAAACCAGTAATATCACGACTACCATAAACAAGTAAAATTAATAAGGTTACAAATACTATTATTAATAAAATTGTTGTTATCATTAACAGGGTTAATATTAATATATGTGTATTAGTAATATTATTATCATTTTTTTTACTAATATTAACTTAGTATAATAAAACTACTGTTTTAATAAACAAATGAAATACATACATAAATATATATATATATTTATATTTAACACATATAACATAACAAAATTTAATATTTTTATATACAAAATGATCATATAAAACATATATATATTATTAACATAAAAATGATATAACTAATACAATTATATATATGTGTTCAATTACAACTATGAATATTAATAAATATACAAATGATATAGGTTCGTGAATCCGAGGCCAACCCTGCATTGTTCAATATCGTTATATGTATTTTTACTACAAAATACATTAGGTGAGTTTCATTTACCTTTTTACCCCTTTATATTTTTGGGCTGAGAATACATGCGCAATTTTTATAAATGTTTTTACGAAATAGACACAAGTAATCAAAACTACATTATATGGTTGAATGATCGAAATCGAATATGCCCCTTTTTATTAAGTCTGGTAATCTAAGAATTAGGGAACAGACACCCTAATTGACGCGAACTCTAAAGATAGATCTATCGGGCTCAACAAGCCCCATCCAAAGTACCGGATGCTTTAGTACTTCGAAATTTATATCATGTCCGATGGAGGATCCCAGAATGATGGGGATATTTTTATATGCATATTGTGAATGTTGGTTACCAGGTGTTCAATCCATATGAATGATATTTTTGTCTCTATGCATGGGACGTATGTTTATGAGAAATGGAAATAAGAAATCTTGTGGTCTATTAAAATTATGAAATGATTATTTATGTTAAACTAATGAACTCACCAACCTTTTGGTTGACACTTGAAAGCATGTTTATTCTCAGGTATGAAAGAATTATTCCGCTGTGCATTTGCTCATTTTAAGGATATTACTTGGAGTCGTTCATGACATATTTCAAAAGACGTTGCATTCGAGTCATTGAAGTTCATCAAGATTATTATTAAGTCAATTATAGTTGGATATATTATGAAATGGTTCGCATGTCTGTCAACTTCAGATGAAATGGAAGATTGTCTTTTCAAAACGAATGCAATGTTTGTAAAATGTATCATATAGAGGTCAAGTACCTCGCGATGTAATCAACTGTTGTGAATCGTTTATAATCGATATGGACTTCGTCCGGATGGATTAGGACGGGTCCTTTCAGGATTCACGAACCTATATCATTTATTTATATTAAAACGTATAATCACAATCGAACAAGTTTATATACATATTTTTATTAATAATATTATACTTGTTATATTGTGTTTTATTTAGATAGATTTAATATATTTACTTTATATATTCTATATACCAAATTTATCATTATAACATGTTAATAATAATAATGATAATAATTTATATTAAGGTTTATATATGAAAAATATATATTTATATATCAATTGATATATTTTATATGTAACTTAACTAATATCATTTTTATAATAAAAATATAGTGATATGTAATATTAGTATAATTGTAATGTATTTACATAAAAATCTCTATTTATAATGATACTAATAATGATAAGAATGATAATACTAATACTAGTAATAATAATAATAATTACTATAATAATAATAATAATAATACTTAATAATTATATTAGTAATAACTATAATGATAATACTATTACTTAGATAAATGATAATAATATTTATTACTTCTAATACTTAGGAAATAATAACAATTATCATAATAATAACAATAATCAATAATAATAATAATGATAATAATTGTAATTTTAATAATAATGATAGTACTTTATAACATTCTTAATGATAATACTAATAACATTCTTAATGATAATACTAATATTAATAATAATGATAATGATAATAATAATAATAACATTAATAATAATACTTATGTTCATAATAATCCTAAAAATAATAATAACATAAATCATATTAATGATAGTATTAATAACAATTAACCTAACACTAATAACAAAACTTAATAATAATAATAATAATAATAATAATAATAATAATAATAATAATAATAATAATAATAATAATAATAATAATAATAATAATAATAATAATAATAATAATGGAAATAGATTAAAGGAGTGTACCCTTGTAGAAGGATTTCTAAAAAAAATGGCATCGGCCGACCTCGAACCCCCGATCTCTCGAATAAACGCAACACCACTAAACCACTCCTCCGATCCAGTTTCTCTGATTTAATACCCCATCCTTTTATATCTATCCCGTATACCTACATGTTCCTCTTCTTTTTTAACACTAGCTCGACCAGGGATCAAACCAAGTAACAATAAACTTCTTTACTAGTTTTAGGATTTAAAATATATACACAGCGATCCATAATTGTTGTTTGAATTAATTAAACATAATAAATAAATAAAAAATTTGGTACAGCAGACTATAACACCCGTTTTTGAACTCCAAATCATATTCGAGATTTTACAATGTTTTAGACCACGATTACAACATGAAATATATTTCAAATCCCTCCTAAAAACTTTCTGGGTCGTTAATTTAACTTCAAACATCAAGAAATTTACGAATTTTGCTATGAACATATAGTTTGACTTTTTTTGAAATTACCTTTGACTTCGAAATTTGAACTCGTTATGAAGAATTGGATCTTGTTATTTTACAGAAAGATTGAGAAAAAGATTCCTATCAAAACTGCATTTACACATTTGGAAATTTATTTCGAAATTAACTCTTTTGAAATTTTTGGACGCGAACAGGGCAGTGAAGCTCGTTCTTCATTTTTTTTTTTTAAATTCAAAAATTACCAATTGTTGAGGGTGTTAGTGATTGGTACTGATGAAAGAACTCATTTAAACTGTTTAACAAAATGTTTGGTTGTTTTGTAGTAGAAAGGAAATCACAGATTGATTTAATCATACTGGTATGGAAAGGAAATATAATAAAAAGAAATAAAAGGTTTGATTTGATCCCTAACTAAATTTTGTTTTGTTCTTGATAAAAGGATTCGATTTGTAGACAGAACCAATAGTGCAGATAGCGATTTAAACTAATCCAGTTCCTAAATTCGTGAAGTAATCATAAATAGATATCAATAAAAAGAATTTTATTAATTTTAAATAATAATAATTATAATTTTATTAATAATAATAATCTAAATAAAAATAATACTGATTTACTATTATAAATATCTGTTTATAACTGCATATATATATTACATATATCTGTATATATATCTGTCTCTATATATGTATATCTCTTATATTTATATATATATATATATATTTAAGATTATAATTAATATTATTAATAAATATAACTATAATAATAATACTCTTAATATTAAATATAATAATAAAACAAATTTATAATAATATAATAGTATTAATAATATTACTAATGATAATGATAACAATTACCATAAATGTATAGCAATAATATTGTTAATAACCATAATACTAATTATACTAATATTATTAGTAATAACGATAATATTAATAATCATAATGATATATCAGTTTATATATATATATATATATATATATATATATATATCTTGTATTAGAAATAATAATGATACAAGTATTAATATTAATATTAACATTGATAATAATAATGAAAGTACTAATACTAATATTAAAACAATAATCATATTTTTAATGTGTAATTATATTTAGCCTATTAATAATATATATTATAACTGTACCCTATATAACATATGTTGAATATTATTTATTCATTTTAATATAATTACATTATATAATATGTGTTTGTATATTAATTATAATTATCTTTTATATATATATATATATATATATATATATATATATATATACTTGATATGTTATATTCTTTTATTAAAATAAATTTATCCATATAATATCTATAACTTTTATATATATTCCAATATACATATGATAATAATTATTATAGAAATAATTTATATCTATACATAGATTTATTTTAGTAACAACTTATTTTGTATAATATTTCTCATATTCAATTTTAAATGAGTCAATAACATTTTATAATTTCCAATACTTACATTTATAATTATATATATTTATAATTATATATATATTTAGTTGTTTACAAACATTTGTTAGTGAATCGTCGGGAGTAATCATAGGTCAAATGATTTCATAAAATTGTTTAAATTTTTTTTGAGATTCAACCTAACAGACTTTGGTTATCGTTTCGGAAACATTCAAAGTTTAATTTTAAATTTGGTCGAAAAAGTCCAGGTCGTCACAATTTAAATCTTGTGGTCTATCAAAATTACTGAATTTTATGGTTTACGATAAACCTATGAACTCACCAACCTTTTGGTTGACACTTTTAAACATATTTATTCTCAGGTATGAAAGAAATCTTCCGCTGTGCATTTGCTCATTTTAAGAATATTACTTGGAGTCATTCATGACATATTTTAAAAGACGCTGCATTCAAAACATTTGAGTTCAAAAAGATGGTTGATAGATGAATGACATAATAGTCAATTATATTTGGGAAACATGATAATTTCATTGGTATGCATATTTGTAAACTTTCGTTGAAATGAAAGTCTGTCTTTTGAAAAGAATGCAATGTTTGTAAAATGTATAATATAGAGGTCAGTACCTCGCAATGTAATCAACTAATGTGAATCGTTTATATTCGATATGAACGGGTCCTTTCAGATTTACTGTGTTGTGATGTTCTGTGCTAATGGACAGAAACTAACTTTATTTTCCTTATGTTCATGTGATAAGGATAAGGAAGCCCCTCAGTGATAGATTATCTGAGCTGTTGCTGGTATTTGGTGAGTGGGTCTATTTCTGGATAGAGTATTAAGTAGCTGACACGCTACTTGTTCAGACTCGTTACTCTTATGTTTATATCCAGTATGATTGCCATGTGTAGTAGATATTGTCATGCTAGTTAGGACGATTGCATGACTGATTATCTGTGATCTTATGTGCTCACTGTTAGTTGGACACCAACCGAGGTGGCATGGTTGGGAACCCACCGAGGCGGCAAGGTAGGGTTTGTGTGAGGTTGACCGTGGTAACCTGGTTGGGTCATGATCTTACTGATTGTTTAGTATAGTATAGAAGGACGCATGTGTTGTGTTTGGATGGTTATGCAATGGAGTCAGTAAAGCGGACTATCGATAGACTGTAGCCTGATCAGCTAAGTCGTGTGCTCGTACAAGCCGCCGATCCTCGCATTGTCAGTTGTTGTGGTATGCTAGTTCAGGACGTTAGCATACATGTGACCCTTGCATATTCAGTTGCTTGTGCTTGGTCTGTTAGATAGTATCCATTCACTTAGCAGTTGTGCTAATTCCCCCACATTTCCACCCCTTGCAGGTTTAGGTACTGCTGATTAGGATGGGTGTTACGGATGGATTAGAAGACATGTTTGACTATGAGTTGACTATGATATTTTCTGGTTTAGTAATGTTTTAATGTAACACCGATGTTTTGGAATGCTGTAATCATGTTAACTAAGATAATTTATTAACTATGGTTAGTAAACGTTAACCAGGGTTATTTTGGTAATTACGTATATACTTTCGCTATGAAAAAAAAATCAGGGTGTTATAGAACGAGATGAACAACTTTAATTCTTGGACTTTGTTGAGAATCAAGTTCCTTCTTCAAACTTTCAAGCTTTCTCTCTCAAGAACACTTTCTCTCTCTCTCTCTAAGTGGTAATGTGTGGATGGTGAAATGAAGATGGAAATGAGATAAGGGATAAGGTTGGATCAATTTTGTGGCCTCAAACCCACCACTCTAGTAAAAAGACCAATATACCCCTTTTAAAACACCATAATCACGACCTCAAACTGCCAGCTAATTATGCGAGGTGCGCCGATACACTGAAACTGAACTCAGGGTCTTACATTTCATCAAATAATATATAACACAAATAAAAATATTTACAGTTAATGTTAATAAGGAAAGACTTTGAAAGTCAAACGTGGACACTTATAGTGAGATGGATGGAGTATTTGCTATCAGTGGAGTCACTCATTTACCTAACTTTATATCAAGAAAAGTGTTTTTCAAAAAATCACCGAACTATTGGTTGAGTGATAAAAAGCCTCAGTTGGTTCTGGGCCCGAAACCTTTGAAAAATTGGTGCAGGTTCAAGACCTAAGGGGGAGTTTTCTCCAAGGTTGTGCCTCTGGTATCATTCACTCTGTGCGGGCCAAGTAGTTAACCTAAAACATTCCGAGCACGCTTTTCGCGATGGATGTGATGAGTTTCTTCCTAACAGATGTGTGGGTGGGAAACGAGAGGATTCGATGCCAAAATTTCAGTTCTAATCTGATGTATGATAACCAGTTATCATACATCTTATATATGTTAACGTGATGTAAAAAAATATTTTTTTTTAAATTTTTTTCTCTGAATCTATACAATGAATATTAATCCTTTAAAAAAAATAAACTCTAATTTTAATTATAAAATTAACAATTTACTTATCACCTTTTTCTCAAAAAGAGTGCTTAGCGTTGATCTATATATATATATATATATATATATATATATATATATATATATATATATATATATATATATATATATATATATATATATATATATATATATATATATATTGGACCAATCCATAAATAAGCACTAAATGGGGTACAAACTGGATAAGTGAATATGAGCCTCAAATTTTAGAAATTCAAAATTTTATACTAAAAAACTCAGAGGGGTATTTTGGTCATTTTCATAATTTAATTTTCGTATCTTTTTTATATCAGCATTTGAAAATCCATCGTCCCCTATTTTCATAAACCCTAAATTAAAAACTTACTAGCTTACTTACTTCAACAGAATTAGACAGAAACACAAACGAATCGACTTTGTTTTTATTGATCACGTTGTCCTAAATTTAGTGCGTTCTAATTTCAATATTTGATTCAACTTTTTATACCTAATTGATTGATCTAAGATTCAATCGATCGATTGATTGATTCATCAATCGGTTAATTTGAATCAAATCGAATCACATAATTGTCTGTAAAAATGATAAATAAAGAAGAACTGGAGTCCGTACAAGAGAATTTTCATCAGTCCGTGAAGCCACCGTCAGCCTCCATAACGGGAAACAGACATCAAAATCGGTATGCCGTGATATTTGATGCTGGTAGTTCGGTATGTAGAGTTCATGTTTTATGTTTCGATAAGAATTTGTATCTCTGCACATTGGCTATGAGCTTGAGCTTTTTGAACAGGTAATGTATTTAATTGTTGCAACATCATTCCAGGCTTATATGTTCATATATGTGCATATAGTATTAGAAAACTATAGATTAGTTTAGAAATTGAAATAGATACACAATGATTTTGAAATAGATTAGTTTAGCTTCTTCAATTGAATATCGTTGCACATACTGTTTACTGTCAAAAGATTAACATTTACTTTATGTGATCTTATTCCATTAATTTGTCAAATTAATAATATCTTTGATGGAGGAATAAACAATATACATATATGTTATACTTGTTTTAGATCACATTCTATTTAGGCATAAGTTCAATATGAAGTTCTGGTAATCCATAATGGATATTGCTTAATGACATAAAGTAAATGTTAATCTTTTACACATTATGTGTCTTCACTCAATTATCATGTTTATGCATAAAACTGTTTTTTCTGCGTTGAACTTGAGTTAGATAAATTTTATACACAAATCTGTGTGGGAACAACAATAGATCCTTCATTGATTCTTTTAAATGTGAAATTGTGTTCATTTACTATGTAAATTGATGCAAATAGACCTAAAAATTAGGGATAAATTAGTGAATTTATTTAGCGTTTGACTAAGTAATTAAAAGGGTAAAATGGAATGTAGGTTGATGTGTTTAATGATTAAGAACTTTAAGTCTATAATTATGTTGCTTTGTAAATAGATGTCGAGAGAAGCAGCGAAAAGAGTCTTCGCGGTTGCAAACTGTTAACAAGAAGCTATCTGCAATGAACCAAGTTACTAATGGAAGAAAATGATCGATTGCAGAAGCAAGTGTCTCAACTTGTAGGCGAAAACGGTTTTATGCAACAGCAGTTGCACTGTATGTTTTATCCAAGTTTTTTATGTTTTATAATTTAATAGAAATGAAGCAAGATTTTTTTTTTTTTTTTTTTTTTTTTTTTTGTGATCTGGGTTATAAATGTTGATAAAAAAAAGCCAATTTTCAGGGTCCAGGAGCTGCAGATGCAAGCTGTGACTCTGTGATCAACACTCTACAGCATTCTTTAAGAGATGCTAATAACTCGGCCGGGTAATTCAACCTTTTTACGTGAGTACATTGTTAACTATTGCATTATCGTTGATTTTGGACAACATGAATAAGTTAAGTAAACGTCAAGAATATATAGAGCTTGTTGAGAAAGACTGTTAATTTCGAATATAAATTTAACTGTTGTTCCATAGCTTGCAGCCACAGCTTGAGTTCCTTGTTCTCAGAAGTTAGACCAGTTGTATCTCGCTGCATCAATATCAAATGTAAACCAGATTTAATTTCTCTAGGCATAAATAACAAGTCTATTGTAAAAATTTGAAACTTTAGCCACTTTGGTTGACCCCAAGTTAATATTGAATTAGTGTATGGATCTCTGTTGGTGAATTGTGTGATGTGCTGACATAATTTTGTGAAAGTAAAATGTAATTGGAGTGTGGTTTGTTGTTTGTAGGATTCTTGCAAATAAATCGGCTGCGCGTACTAAGGAGAGGAAAATTAAGTATACTGGTGAGTTGGAGAGGAAAGTTCAGACCCTTCAGAACGAGGCAACAACGCTCTCAACTCAAGTGACAATGCTCGAGGTACACGGATTATGATCTTTATTATTGTTTGTTTTATCAATGTCTGTTAACAAGAACAACTAAAAGATGTTTGTGAACCTGTATATGAAAAATTAACCGGGTAGCAAGTTACGATTTTTTATGCTGGAAAAGTGTATTTCTTGCAGAATGGGGGATTGGGAAGAGTATATTATATATAAGAATGAATAGAACACTAATGAGTTAAGAGTAAGGTTAATGTGATTTAATTTGTTTAGGGTTAAAGCTAAAAATAGGCTACAAACTTATACAATTGTATCGATGTCGCCCACAAACTCATTTCAGTCCTACTGTCGCCTACAAACTTTCAAAAAATGTGCTAATATCAACATTTTATATTTTTGACCTGTTGAATACTAAATTTGACCTGATAATTTTTTTTAAAAAAAAAAATGAAGATTCAATCCATTAACGACACGTGTTGATTTGATATCATTTTTAACCGGTTTAGCCGGTAGCAAGTCATTTTTGTTTACATTGGTACACTTTTTGAAAGTTTTTGTTTACATTGGTACACTTTTTGAAAGTTTGTAGCCGATAGTAGGACGGAAATGAGTTTGTGGGCGACCTCGGTACATTTGTGTAAGTTTGTAGTCCATTTTTGGCTTTAACCCATTTGTTTAACATATAGTAAAGCTCATTCATCAATAAAACAACGCTTTCACTTATCTTTCATTACGGAGTACAATTTTCTCACACTCTTGGAAGTTAACTTGAGTTTGAGAATTATCAGGACTAAATGTTTTTTTTTTTGGTTTTTTTTTTGTTCTTGTAGTTTATATGGTACAAATTGTTAGATACAAATTCGAATGTATACACCTACACGATTTTGTATGTATTGAGACGCAATTTGTTCATGGAAGATAATCTTTGTTTTTTTTTTTTTTTTTGCTAATTGTTTGTTTAGTTTAGGTGTAAAATATGAAGAAAATGATAGCCAATAAAGTAAGCAAGCACGTATCTATAAATGACTAGATGAAATTAAAGCGTCTCTAATAGAATTTATAACAGAAGAGAGTGGATTTATTGTAACAAGTGGCTTTCGAAAGCTTGATATGTGTCAACACACGGGTTCATGTATATAATCCAAGTCCTTCAGACTAAAGTTTCAAACTGTTTACAATAGACTTGTTATTTATGCCTAGAGAAATTAAATCTAGTTTACATTTGATTTTGATGAAGCGAGATACAACTGATCTAACTTCTGAGAACTAGGAACTCAAGCTGTAGCTGCAAGCTATGGAACAACAGACAAAACTTAGAGATGGTAAGTTTGTTATAAACAGGTTAACACTGCTGCTGCAACTAGTCATAATGATAAGGTAACGAAACGCCGAGATCTTGCACTTTGTGAGTGATGAATGATATAAAATGAGGTGATGAATGACAATAAGAGGTGATGAATGATTAAAAACAAGATGAATGATAACTTTGTGAGTGATGAATGATATAAAATGAGGTGATAAATGATAAAAATGAGGTGATGAATGATAAAATTTTTCTGATAAATGATAAAAAAAAATTAATCAAGCATTACCTAGTTTTTCTCATTCATCTTGTTTTTTTTATCGTTTATCGCCTTATTTTTATCATTCATCACCTCGTTTTTATCATTAATCACCTCCTTTTTATCATTTATCTTGTTTTTTCATCATTTATCACTTCCTTTTTATCATTCATCACCTCTTTTTATCATTCATTATATCTTTTTTTTTCATTCATCTTGTGTTTAATCATTCATCACATACTTTTTATTTTTCATCTTGTTTTTATTATCATTCATCACCTTCTTTTTTTATCATTTATCACCTTATTTTTATCATTCATTAAAAAAATTTTATCATTGACATCCTTTTTATCATTCATCACCTAATTTTTATCATTCATCACCTTCTTTTTTATCATTCATTACCTCATTTTTATCATTCATCACCTCATTTTTATCACTCATCTTCTTATTTATCATTCATCACGTTATTTTGTCATTTTTCGCTTATCATTCATCAACTATCTTTATCATTCACTGGGTATTTTTATCATTAATCAGAAATACTTATCATTCATCGGATACTTTTTATCATTCATCACGTTCTTTTATCATTCATCGTTTATCATTCATCAGCTACTTTTATCATTCATTTGGTATTTTTATCAATTATCAGGTATTTTGATGAATGATAAATGCTTGATGAATGATACTGTTTTTTGATAAATGAGAAGTGTTTGATGAATGATAACCGTTTTCTGATAAAAGATAAGTGTTTTTATATGAATGAAAACAATTAGATGAATGATACTTGTTTGATAATTGGGCATTTGATCTAGTGGTATGATTCTCGCTTTCGGTGCGGGAGGTCCCGAGTTCGATTCTCGGAATGCCCTATTATTTTTTATAATACTAATCATATTATATCAATTATTTGAAATTCCACTACTTTTGTAAGTCTATTAAAACATTTGATGATATAAAATATTTTAATGCAAGATAATCATTTTGTGATGAATGGTTATTGTTTTCTTATGAATGATAATCGATTTTTTTTTAAAAAATGATAACTATTTGATGAAAAATAATATAGATGAATGATAATTTTTTCTAATGAATGATAAATGTTTGATGAATGATAATTGTCTGATGAAATGATAACTATTTGATTAATGATAATTGTTTTCCGACGAATGTTAAATGTTTTACGATGAATTATAAATTTTTTCTGATGAATGATAACTTTTTTCTGATGAATTATAATTGTTGCTTTTATGAATCATAAATATTTGATGAATGATAATTGTTTGATGAATTATAATTGTTTTAATGAATGATAATCATTTTGTGATGAATGGTTATTGCTTTCTTATGATAACTATTGGATGAAAGATAACTCATATGAATGCAAGTTTTTTCTGATGAATGATAATTGTTGCTTTTATAAATCATAACTGTTTAACGAATGATAATTGTTTGATGAATGATAATTATTTTTTGATGAATGATAATCATTTTGTGATGAATAATTTAATGAATGATAATCATTTTGGGTGGTCGTGGTGTGGGTTGGTGGTTGGTGGTTGGTGGTAGGTGGTGGGTGGTGGTGGTGGTTGGAGATGGTTGGTGGTGGGTGGTGGTGGTTGGTGGTTGGTGGTAGGTGGTGGTAGTTGGTGATGGTTAGTGGTGGTGGTTGGTGTTGGTGGGTGGTAGTGGTTGGAAGTGGTGGTGGTGGTGGTGGTTGGTTGTGGTGGTATTTGGTGGTGGTTAGTGGTGGTGGTTGATGGTGGTGGTGGTGATGGGTGTGGTTGGTGGTGGTGGTTGATGGTTGATGGTAGTGGTTGGTGGTGTTGGTTGGTAGTGATGGTTGGTGGTGGTGGTTGGTATTGGTGGTAGTGGTTGGTGGTTGGTGTTGGGGGTGGTAGTGGTTGGTGGTGGTTGGTGGTTGGTTGGTGGTTGGTTGGTGGTAGTGGTTGGTGGTGGTGGTGGATGGTGATAGTGATGGTGGTGTGTGGTGGTGGTTGGTGGTGGTGGTTGGTGGATGGTGGTAGTTGTGGGTGGTGGTGGTTGGAGGTAGTTGGTTGATGGTGGTGGTAGGTGTGGTGGTTGGTGTTGGTGGTGGTGGTTGGTGGTGGTTAGTGGTAGTGGTGGTTGGTTGTGGTGGTGGTGGTGGTGGGTGGTGGGTGGTGCTGGTGGGTGGTAGTGGTGGTGGTTGGTGGTGGTGGTGGTTGGTTGTGGTGGGTGGTGGTGTGTGTTGGTGGTTAGTGGTGGTGGGTGGTGGTGGTGGGTGGTTGGTGTTGGTGGGTGGTGGTTGGTTGTGGTGGTGGTGGATGGTGGTTGGTGGTGGTTGGTAGTGGCGGGTGATGGTGGTGTGTGATGGTGGTGGGTGGTGGTGGTGGGTGATGGTTGGTGTTGGTGGTGTTAGTTGATGGTAGTGGTTGGTGGTGGTTGGTGGTGATGGTGGTTGGTGGTGGTGGTTGGTGGTAGTGGATGGTGGTTGGTGGGTGTTGGGTGGTGGTGGTTGGTGTTGGTGGTGAGTGGTGGGTGGTGGTTGGTGGTGGGTGGTGGTGGTGATTGGTGGTGGTGGTTGGTGTTGGTGAGTGGTAGTGGTTGGTGGTGGTGGTTGGTGTTGGTGGGTGGCAGTGGTTGGTGGTGATGGTGGTGGTGGTGGGTGGTGGTGGTGATGGTGGTGTGTGGTGGTGGTGGGTGGTCGTGGGTGTTGATGGTTGTTGTTAGTGGTGTTGGTGGTGGTGGTGGGTGGTGGTGATGGTTGGATGTGGTGGATGGTGGTTGGTGGCGTTGGTGGTGGTGGTTGGTGGTGGTGTGGTTGATGGTGGTGGGTGGTGGTGGTTGGTGGTGGTAGTGGTGGCTGGTAGGTGGTAGTGATTGGTGGTGGTGGTTGGTGGTGGTTGGTGTTGGTGGGTGGTAGTGGTTGGTGGAGATGGTGGTGGTGGTTGGTGGTGGTAGTTGGTTGTGGTAGGTGGTGGTAGTTGGTGGTGGTGGATGGTCGTTGGTGGTGGCGGGTGATGGTGGTGTGTGATGGTGGTGGGTGGTGGTGGTTGTTGATGGTTGGTGTTGGTGGTGTTGGTTGATGGTAGTGGTTGGTGGTGATGGTGGTTGGTGGTGATGGTGGTTGGTGATGGTTGGTGGTGGAGGTTGGTGGTGGTGGATGGTGGTTGGTGGGTGCTTGTGGTGGTGGTTGGTGTTGGTGGTGGGTGGTGGTTGATGGTGAGTGGTGGTTGGTGGTGGTGATTGGTGGTGGTGGTTGGTGTTGGTGGGTGGTAGTGGTTGGTGGTAATGGTGGTGGTGGGTGGTGGCGGGTGGTGGTGGTGATGGTGGTGTGTGGTGGTGGTGGGTGGTGGTGGGTGTTGATGGTTGGTGTTGGTGGTGTTGGTGGTGGTGGTTGGTGGTGGTGATGGTTGAATGTGGTGGATGGTGGTTGGTGGTGGTGGTGGTGGATTGTGGTGGTGATGGTTGGTATTGGTGGTGTTGGTGGTGGTGGTTAGTGGTGGTGATGGTTGGATGTGGTGGATGGTGGTTGGTGGTGTTGGTGGTGGTGGTAGTGGTGGTGGTTGGTGGTGGTGTGGTTGATGGTGGTGGGTGGTGGTGGGTGGTGGTGGTGGTAGTAGTTGGTGGTGATGTGGTTGTTGGTGGTGGTTGGTGGTGATGGTGGTGTGTAGTGGTGGTGGTGGTTTTTAGTGGTTGGTGGTTGGCGGTTAGTGGTGGTGGTGGTTGGTGTAGTGACCCGAACTTTTCCATGTTTATATATATTAATTGAGATTGATATTTACATGATTAAATGTTTCCAACATGTTAAGCAATCAAACTTGTTAAGACTTGATTAATTGAAATATGTTTCATATAGACAATTGACCACCCAAGTTGACCGGTGATTCACGAACGTTAAAACTTGTAAAAACTATATGATGACATATATATTGATATATATATAGTGAACATGATATTATGATAAGTAAACATATCATTAAGTATATTAACAATGAACTACATATGTAAAAACAAGACTACTAACTTAATGATTTTTAAACGAGATATATATGTAACGATTATCGTTGTAAAGACATTTAATGTATATATATCATATTAAGAGATATTCATACATGATAATATCATGATAATATAATAATTTAAAATCTCATTTGATATTATAAACATTGGGTTAACAACATTTAACAAGATCGTTAACCTAAAGGTTTCAAAACAACACTTACATGTAACGACTAACGATGACTTAACGACTCAGTTAAAATGTATATACATGTAGTGTTTTAATATGTATTTATACACTTTTGAAAGACTTCAATACACTTATCAAAATACTTCTACTTAACAAAAATGCTTACAATTACATCCTCGTTCAGTTTCATCAACAATTCTACTCGTATGCACCCGTATTCGTACTCGTACAATACACAGCTTTTAGATGTATGTACTATTGGTATATACACTCCAATGATCAGCTCTTAGCAGCCCATGTGAGTCACCTAACACATGTGGGAACCATCATTTGGCAACTAGCATGAAATATCTCATAAAATTACAAAAATATGAGTAATCATTCATGACTTATTTACATGAAAACAAAATTACATATCCTTTATATCTAATCCATACACCAACGACCAAAAACACCTACAAACACTTTCATTCTTCAATTTTCTTCATCTAATTGATCTCTCTCAAGTTCTATCTTCAAGTTCTAAGTGTTCTTCATAAATTCCAAAAGTTCTAGTTTCATAAAATCAAGAATACTTTCAAGTTTGCTAGCTCACTTCCAATCTTGTAAGGTGATCATCCAACCTCAAGAAATCTTTGTTTCTTACAGTAGGTTATCATTCTAATACAAGGTAATAATCATATTCAAACTTTGGTTCAATTTCTATAACTATAACAATCTTATTTCAAGTGATGATCTTACTTGAACTTGTTTTCGTGTCATGATTCTGCTTCAAGAACTTCGAGCCATCCAAGGATCCATTGAAGCTAGATCCATTTTTCTCTTTTCCAGTAGGTTTATCCAAGGAACTTAAGGTAGTAATGATGTTCATAACATCATTCGATTCATGCATATAAAGCTATCTTATTCGAAGGTTTAAACTTGTAATCACTAGAACATAGTTTAGTTAATTCTAAACTTGTTCGCAAACAAAAGTTAATCCTTCTAACTTGACTTTTAAAATCAACTAAACACATGTTCTATATCTATATGATATGCTAACTTAATGATTTAAAACCTGGAAACACGAAAAACACCGTAAAACCGGATTTACGCCGTCGTAGTAACACCGCGGGCTGTTTTGGGTTAGTTAATTAAAAACTATGATAAACTTTGATTTAAAAGTTGTTATTCAGAGAAAATGATTTTTATTATGAACATGAAACTATATCCAAAAATTATGGTTAAACTCAAAGTGGAAGTATGTTTTCTAAAATGGTCATCTAGACGTCGTTCTTTCGACTGAAATGACTACCTTTACAAAAATGACTTGTAACTTATTTTTCCGACTATAAACCTATACTTTTTCTGTTTAGATTCATAAAATAGAGTTCAATATGAAACCATAGCAATTTGATTCACTCAAAACGGATTTAAAATGAAGAAGTTATGGGTAAAACAAGATTGGATAATTTTTCTCATTTTAGCTACGTGAAAATTGGTAACAAATCTATTCCAACCATAACTTAATCAACTTGTATTGTATATTATGTAATCTTGAGATACCATAGACACGTATACAATGTTTCGACCTATCATGTCGACACATCTATATATATTTCGGAACAACCATAGACACTCTATATGTGAATGTTGGAGTTAGCTATACAGGGTTGAGGTTGATTCCAAAATATATATAGTTTGAGTTGTGATCAATACTGAGATACGTATACAATGGGTCGTGGATTGATTCAAGATAATATTTATCGATTTATTTCTGTACATCTAACTGTGGACAACTAGTTGTAGGTTACTAACGAGGACAGCTGACTTAATAAACTTAAAACATCAAAATATATTAAAAGTGTTGTAAATATATTTTGAACATACTTTGATATATATGTATATATTGTTATAGGTTCGTGAATCAACCAGTGGCCAAGTCTTACTTCCCGACGAAGTAAAAATCTGTGAAAGTGAGTTATAGTCCCACTTTTAAAATCTAATATTTTTGGGATGAGAATACATGCAGGTTTTATAAATGATTTACAAAATAGACACAAGTACGTGAAACTACATTCTATGGTTGAATTATCAAAATCGAATATGCCCCTTTTTATTAAGTCTGGTAATCTAAGAATTAGGGAACAGACACCCTAATTGACGCGAATCCTAAAGATAGATCTATCGGGCCCAACAAGCCCCATCCAAAGTACCGGATGCTTTAGTACTTCGAAATTTATATCATATCCGAAGGGTGTCCCGGAATGATGGGGATATTCTTATATATGCATCTTGTTAATGTCGGTTACCAGGTGTTCACCATATGAATGATTTTTATCTCTATGTATGGGATGTGTATTGAAATATGAAATCTTGTGGTCTATTATTATGATTTGATATATATAGGTTAAACCTATAACTCACCAACATTTTTGTTGACGTTTTAAGCATGTTTATTCTCAGGTGATTATTAAGAGCTTCCGCTGTCGCATACTTAAATAAGGACGAGATTTGGAGTCCATGCTTGTATGATATTGTGTAAAAACTGCATTCAAGAAACTTATTTTGTTGTAACATATTTGTATTATAAACCATTATGTAATGGTCGTGTCTAAACAGGATATTTTAGATTATCATTATTTGATAATCTACGTAAAGCTTTTTAAACCTTTATTGATGAAATAAAGGTTATGGTTTGTTTTAAAATGAATGCAGTCTTTGAAAAACGTCTCATATAGAGGTCAAAACCTCGCAACGAAATCAATTAATATGGAACGTTTTTAATTAATAAGAACGGGACATTTCAGTTGGTATCAGAGCGTTGGTCTTAGAGAACCAGAAAGTTTGCATTAGTGTGTCTTATCGAGTTTGTTAGGATGCATTAGTGAGTCTGGACTTCGACCGTGTGTTCTTTAAAAATGATTGCTTAACATTTTTGTTGGAAACTATATATTTTTAACATATGAATATTATGTGATATATTAATCTCTTAACGTGTTTGATATTATGTGATAGATGTCTACCTCTAGAACAAGTCCGATTGACTCACCCAATAATAATGAAGAGTCAAATGTAAATTGGAATGATTCGTGGACTGATTCACAAGTTCCCGAAGAGGAACCGGAAGAAGAGTCGAAACCGGAAAAAGAATCGGAACCGGAAGAAGAATCGGAACCGGATGAAGAAATAGAACCGGTGGGGGAAATAATAAAACGGTTAAGTAAAAGAAAATCCTCAACCAACCGACCAAGGTTAATTATGGTCAATGGTGTTTCCGCCAAGGAAGCAAAATATTGGGAGGATTACCAATTCTCCGATGAATCAGATTCCGACAAGAATTCCGATGATGTTATAGAAATTACCCCAACTGAATTTAAAAAGGCAAAAGAAAATAATAAGGGAAAGGGCATAAAAATAGAGAAATCTAATTCCAACCCCGATGAACTTTATATGTATCATCAACCCCCGAAGTCCTTAAGTTTTAACAATGACCCGGGAACCTATAAACCACCGGGTTTTTCTAAACCAATGTGGAAAATTACGGCTCGTATTAGGGGAACATCATATATCCCTAGAAACTTGGCAAAACGAACCAAAACCGAAGAAGAAGAAACGAGCGAGTCGGAATAAGATAGTTGTATTCGTGTGGTGTAATATATGTAATATAGTGTTCTTATGCTTTATGATATATGTAAAAATTGCTTGTATTAATAAGTATTTTTTTATGAATCTAACTCTTGTCTATTTTACAGTTTAAAAACACAAAATGGATAGACAACCCAATATTTTAAGAGACCTACCCGGAGACATGATTGATGAAATCTTGTCTAGAGTCGGCCAGAATTCCTCGGCACAACTATTTAAGGCGAGATCAGTTTGTAAGACATTCGAAGAACGTTCCAAGAATGTCTTGGTTTATAAGAGACTTTCGTTTGAAAGATGGGGGATATCACATTGGGAAACCCATAAGTTACGATGTGTTTACTTTGACGCATATATTGCGGGGAACCCAAATGCTATTTTACGCAACGGGTTAAGAAATTATTTTGACTCAATATATCCGAATATTGGACTTCGTGATTTAGAAAAAGCGGCTAACATGCAACATAAAGAAGCATGTTATGCTTACGGATTAGTAATGTTCGCTTCTCACCAAAGTGAGAACAAGAACATCGGGCTACAACTATTAAAAAAATGTTTCCACAAGTGACGGAGTCGGTAATTGGGGTAAGAAATGAGGTTTTTAGATTATTACGGGACTGTTGGACATTACGTAACCCTCGTCCCTTTGACGACGTTACAACACGCTGTCTTATAAACGGCCATAACGGTTATGTTCCACAAGACCAAGGATGGGAAGTAATCCTAGTAAAACCAGAATGCATGACTTGTTTCTGGACGTATGAATTACGTGTCTTTATTGCCTTTGCTGAACGACTTGTGTACTAGCTAGAATTATCTTTACAACCATCTTGTATCAAATTTATTGTGTGCTATATTTCATGCTATATGTAAAATAAGCGGTATTGTAAGTTTGTAAAATATTGTATAAAAGTTTGAACGCGAAATATTATTATAATCAGTTTTTCATATAGAATTGTAGTAGTTGAATTGTATATTAGCTACTAAGTATGAACTTAACGGGTAGGTACTACCCGAATTTAAACTTATAAAACGCTAATATGAAGAAAAAGCTTTTATAAATGAGTTCATATTATGCTACGAAATACTATTAACTACTCTTAATATTCTGTATGATTAACTTGTTCCATTTGACTATTTTGAAGGAAATGGCACCGACTACTCGACACACCGTGAATATGAATGAAGAGGAATTCCGTACTTTTCTAGCTTCAAACATAGCCGCAGTACAGGCTGCGTTACATACCAACAATAACCTTGGATCTAGCAGTACAGGAAATCGTGTAGGATGCACCTACAAAGAATTCACTGCCTGCAAACCTTTGGAATTTGATGGAACCGAAGGACCGATCGGATTGAAACGGTGGACCGAGAAGGTCGAATCGGTGTTTGCCATAAGTAAGTGTACTGAAGAGGACAAAGTGAAGTACGCTACGCATACCTTCACAGGTTCTGCGTTAACATGGTGGAATACCTATCTAGAGCAAGTGGGACAAGACGATGCGTACGCACTACCGTGGTCAGCATTCAAGCACTTGATGAACGAGAAGTACCGTCCCAGAACCGAGGTCAATAAGCTCAAGACAGAACTTAGAGGGTTACGAACCCAAGGATTTGATATTACCACGTACGAAAGACGATTCACAGAATTGTGCCTATTGTGTCCGGGAGCATTCGAAGATGAGGAAGAGAAGATCGACGCGTTTGTGAAAGGATTACCGGAAAGAATCCAAGAAGACATAAGTTCACACGAGCCCGCCTCCATACAACAGGCATGTAGAATGGCTCACAAACTAGTGAACCAGATTGAAGAAAGAATTAAAGAACAGACTGCTGAAGAGGCCAATGTGAAGCAAGTCAAAAGAAAGTGGGAGGAAAACGGTGATAAGAATCACCAATACAACAACAGCAGCAATTACAACAATAATCGCAACAATTATCCCAACAATCGCAACATCAATCGCAACTACAACAAACGGCCCAACAATAACAACAACAACAACAACAGCAACAGTAACTACAACAATCATCCCAACAACAATAATAACCGCAACAACAACAACAATCAGAAGCAGCTATGCCAAAGGTGTGAAAAGTATCACTCGGGGTTCTGCACCAAATTTTGCAACAAGTGTAAAAGAAATGGTCATAGCGCGGTGAAGTGTGAGGTCTACAGACTAGGGGTTAATAGAATGAAAGGAAAAAATGGTGTCGGAACGAGTAATGGCGGAGCAAGTAGTGTCGGAGCAAGTTATGCCAATGTAGTTTGTTATAAATGTGGAAAACCGGGCCACATTATTAGAAATTGCCCGAACCAGGAGAACACGAATGGACAAGGCCGCGGAAGAGTTTTCAATATTAATGCGGCAGAGGCACAGGAAGACCCGGAGCTTGTTACGGGTACGTTTCTTATTGACAATAAATCTGCTTACGTTTTATTTGATTCGGGTGCGGATAGAAGCTATATGAGTAGAGATTTTTGTGCTAAATTAAGTTGTCCATTGACGCCTTTGGATAGTAAATTTTTACTCGAATTAGCAAATGGTAAATTAATTTCAGCAGATAATATATGTCGGAATCAAGAAATTAAACTGGTTAGCGAAACATTTAAGATTGATTTGATACCAGTAGAGTTAGGGAGTTTTGATGTGATAATCGGTATGGACTGGTTGAAAGAAGTGAAAGCAGAGATCGTTTGTTACAAAAATTCAAATCGCATTATACGAGAAAAAGGAAAACCCTTAATGGTGTACGGAGAAAAGGGCAACACGAAGCTACATCTTATTAGTAATTTGAAGGCACAAAAACTAATAAGAAAAGGTTGCTATGCTGTTCTAGCACACGTCGAGAAAGTACAAACTGAAGAAAAGAGCATCAATGATGTTCCCATTGCAAAAGAATTTCCCGATGTATTTCCGAAAGAATTACCGGGATTATCCCCACATCGATCCGTTGAATTTCAAATAGATCTTATACCAGGAGCTGCACCAATAGCTCGTGCTCCTTACAGACTCGCACCCAGCGAGATGAAAGAACTGCAAAGCCAATTACAAGAACTTTTAGAGCGTGGTTTCATTCGACCAAGCACATCACCGTGGGGAGTTCCTGTTTTGTTTGTCAAGAAGAAAGATGGTACATTCAGGTTATGTATCGACTACCGAGAGTTGAACAAACTTACCATCAAGAACCGCTACCCACTACCGAGAATCGACGACTTATTTGATCAACTACAAGGCTCGTCTATTTATTCAAAGATTGACTTACGTTCCGGGTATCATCAAATGCGGGTGAAAGAAGATGATATTCCAAAGACTGCTTTCAGAACACGTTACGGTCATTACGAGTTTATGGTCATGCCGTTTGGTTTAACTAATGCACCAGCTGTGTTCATGGACCTTATAAACCGAGTGTGTGGACCATACCTTGACAAGTTTGTCATTGTCTTCATTGATGACATACTTATTTACTCAAAGAATGACCAAGAACACGGTGAACATTTGAGAAAGGTGTTAGAAGTATTGAGGAAGGAAGAATTGTACGCTAAGTTTTCAAAGTGTGCATTTTGGTTGGAAGAAGTTCAATTCCTCGGTCACATAGTGAACAAAGAAGGTATTAAGGTGGATCCGGCAAAGATAGAAACTGTTGAAAAGTGGGAAACCCCGAAAACTCCGAAACACATACGCCAGTTTTTAGGACTAGCTGGTTACTACAGAAGGTTCATCCAAGACTTTTCCAGAATAGCAAAACCCTTGACTGTATTAACGCATAAAGGGAAGAAATTTGAATGGAATGATGAACAAGAGAAAGCGTTTCAGTTATTGAAGAAAAAGCTAACTACGGCACCTATATTGTCATTGCCTGAAGGGAATGATGATTTTGTGATTTATTGTGACGCATCAAAGCAAGGTCTCGGTTGTGTATTAATGCAACGAACGAAGGTGATTGCTTATGCGTCTAGACAATTGAAGATTCACGAACAAAATTATACGACGCATGATTTGGAATTAGGCGCGGTTGTTTTTGCATTAAAGACTTGGAGGCACTACTTATATGGGGTCAAAAGTATTATATATACCGACCACAAAAGTCTTCAACACATATTTAACCAGAAACAACTGAATATGAGGCAGCGTAGGTGGATTGAATTATTGAATGATTACGACTTTGAGATTCGTTACCACCCGGGGAAGGCAAATGTGGTAGCCGATGCCTTGGGCAGGAAGGACAGAGAACCCATTCGAGTAAAATCTATGAATATAATGATTCATAATAACCTTACTACTCAAATAAAGGAGGCGCAACAAGGAGTTTTAAAAGAGGGAAATTTAAAGGATGAAATACCCAAAGGATCGGAGAAGCATCTTAATATTCGGGAAGACGGAACCCGGTATAGGGCTGAAAGGATTTGGGTACCAAAATTTGGAGATATGAGAGAAATGGTACTTAGAGAAGCTCATAAAACCAGATACTCAATACATCCTGGAACGGGGAAGATGTACAAGGATCTCAAGAAACATTTTTGGTGGCCGGGTATGAAAGCCGATGTTGCTAAATACGTAGGAGAATGTTTGACGTGTTCTAAGGTCAAAGCTGAGCATCAGAAACCATCAGGTCTACTTCAACAACCCGAAATCCCGGAATGGAAATGGGAAAACATTACCATGGATTTCATCACTAAATTGCCAAGGACTGCAAGTGGTTTTGATACTATTTGGGTAATAGTTGATCGTCTCACCAAATCAGCACACTTCCTGCCAATAAGAGAAGATGACAAGATGGAGAAGTTAGCACGACTGTATTTGAAGGAAGTCGTCTCCAGACATGGAATACCAATCTCTATTATCTCTGATAGGGATGGCAGATTTATTTCAAGATTCTGGCAGACATTACAGCAAGCATTAGGAACTCGTCTAGACATGAGTACTGCCTATCATCCACAAACTGATGGGCAGAGCGAAAGGACGATACAAACGCTTGAAGACATGCTACGAGCATGTGTTATTGATTTCGGAAACAGTTGGGATCGACATCTACCGTTAGCAGAATTTTCCTACAACAACAGCTACCATTCAAGCATTGAGATGGCGCCGTTTGAAGCACTTTATGGTAGAAAGTGCAGGTCTCCGATTTGTTGGAGTGAAGTGGGGGATAGACAGATTACGGGTCCGGAGATTATACAAGAAACTACCGAGAAGATCATCCAAATTCAACAAAGGTTGAAAACCGCCCAAAGTCGACAAAAGAGCTACGCTGACATTAAAAGAAAAGATATAGAATTTGAAATTGGAGAGATGGTCATGCTTAAAGTTGCACCATGGAAAGGCGTTGTTCGATTTGGTAAACGAGGGAAATTAAATCCAAGGTATATTGGACCATTCAAGATTATTGATCGTGTCGGACCAGTAGCTTACCGACTAGAGTTACCTCAACAACTCGCGGCTGTACATAACACTTTCCACGTCTCGAATTTGAAGAAATGTTTTGCTAAAGAAGATCTCACTATTCCGTTAGATGAAATCCAAATCAACGAAAAACTTCAATTCATCGAAGAACCCGTCGAAATAATGGATCGTGAGGTTAAAAGACTTAAGCAAAACAAGATACCAATTGTTAAGGTTCGATGGAATGCTCGTAGAGGACCCGAGTTCACCTGGGAGCGTGAAGATCAGATGAAGAAGAAATACCCGCATCTATTTCCAGAAGATTCGTCAACACCTTCAACAGCTTAAAATTTCGGGACGAAATTTATTTAACGGGTAGGTACTGTAGTGACCCGAACTTTTCCATGTTTATATATATTAATTGAGATTGATATTTACATGATTAAATGTTTCCAACATGTTAAGCAATCAAACTTGTTAAGACTTGATTAATTGAAATATGTTTCATATAGACAATTGACCACCCAAGTTGACCGGTGATTCACGAACGTTAAAACTTGTAAAAACTATATGATAACATATATATGGATATATATATAGTTAACATGATACTATGATAAGTAAACATATCATTAAGTATATTAACAGTGAACTACATATGTAAAAACAAGACTACTAACTTAATGATTTTTAAACGAGACATATATGTAACGATTATCGTTGTAAAGACATTTAATGTATATATATCATATTAAGAGATATTCATACATGATAATATCATGATAATATAATAATTTAAAATCTCATTTGATATTATAAACATTGGGTTAACAACATTTAACAAGATCGTTAACCTAAAGGTTTCAAAACAACACTTACATGTAACGACTAACGATGACTTAACGACTCAGTTAAAATGTATATACATGTAGTGTTTTAATATGTATTTATACACTTTTGAAAGACTTCAATACACTTATCAAAATACTTCTACTTAACAAAAATGCTTACAATTACATCCTCGTTCAGTTTCATCAACAATTCTACTCGTATGCACCCGTATTCGTACTCGTACAATACACAGCTTTTAGATGTATGTACTATTGGTATATACACTCCAATGATCAGCTCTTAGCAGCCCATGTGAGTCACCTAACACATGTGGGAACCATCATTTGGCAACTAGCATGAAATATCTCATAAAATTACAAAAATATGAGTAATCATTCATGACTTATTTACATGAAAACAAAATTACATATCCTTTATATCTAATCCATACACCAACGACCAAAAACACCTACAAACACTTTCATTCTTCAATTTTCTTCATCTAATTGATCTCTCTCAAGTTCTATCTTCAAGTTCTAAGTGTTCTTCATAAATTCCAAAAGTTCTAGTTTCATAAAATCAAGAATACTTTCAAGTTTGCTAGCTCACTTCCAATCTTGTAAGGTGATCATCCAACCTCAAGAAATCTTTGTTTCTTACAGTAGGTTATCATTCTAATACAAGGTAATAATCATATTCAAACTTTGGTTCAATTTCTATAACTATAACAATCTTATTTCAAGTGATGATCTTACTTGAACTTGTTTTCGTGTCATGATTCTGCTTCAAGAACTTCGAGCAATCCAAGGATCCATTGAAGCTAGATCCATTTTTCTCTTTTCCATTAGGTTTATCCAAGGAACTTAAGGTAGTAATGATGTTCATAACATCATTCGATTCATGCATATAAAGCTATCTTATTCGAAGGTTTAAACTTGTAATCACTAGAACATAGTTTAGTTAATTCTAAACTTGTTCGCAAACAAAAGTTAATCCTTCTAACTTGACTTTTAAAATCAACTAAACACATGTTCTATATCTATATGATATGCTAACTTAATGATTTAAAACCTGGAAACACGAAAAACACCGTAAAACCGGATTTACGCCGTCGTAGTAACACCGCGGGCTGTTTTGGGTTAGTTAATTAAAAACTATGATAAACTTTGATTTAAAAGTTGTTATTCAGAGAAAATGATTTTTATTATGAACATGAAACTATATCCAAAAATTATGGTTAAACTCAAAGTGGAAGTATGTTTTCTAAAATGGTCATCTAGACGTCGTTCTTTCGACTGAAATGACTACCTTTACAAAAACGACTTGTAACTTCTTTTTCCGACTATAAACCTATACTTTTTCTGTTTAGATTCATAAAATAGAGTTCAATATGAAACCATAGCAATTTGATTCACTCAAAACGGATTTAAAATGAAGAAGTTATGGGTAAAACAAGATTGGATAATTTTTCTCATTTTAGCTACGTGAAAATTGGTAACAAATCTATTCCAACCATAACTTAATCAACTTGTATTGTATATTATGTAATCTTGAGATACCATAGACACGTATACAATGTTTCGACCTATCATGTCGACACATCTATATATATTTCGGAACAACCATAGACACTCTATATGTGAATGTTGGAGTTAGCTATACAGGGTTGAGGTTGATTCCAAAATATATATAGTTTGAGTTGTGATCAATACTGAGATACGTATACAATGGGTCGTGGATTGATTCAAGATAATATTTATCGATTTATTTCTGTACATCTAACTGTGGACAACTAGTTGTAGGTTACTAACGAGGACAGCTGACTTAATAAACTTAAAACATCAAAATATATTAAAAGTGTTGTAAATATATTTTGAACATACTTTGATATATATGTATATATTGTTATAGGTTCGTGAATCAACCAGTGGCCAAGTCTTACTTCCCGACGAAGTAAAAATCTGTGAAAGTGAGTTATAGTCCCACTTTTAAAATCTAATATTTTTGGGATGAGAATACATGCAGGTTTTATAAATGATTTACAAAATAGATACAAGTACGTGAAACTACATTCTATGGTTGAATTATCGAAATCGAATATGCCCCTTTTTATTAAGTCTGGTAATCTAAGAATTAGGGAACAGACACCCTAATTGACGCGAATCCTAAAGATAGATCTATCGGGCCCAACAAGCCCCATCCAAAGTACCGGATGCTTTAGTACTTCGAAATTTATATCATATCCGAAGGGTGTCCCGGAATGATGGGGATATTCTTATATATGCATCTTGTTAATGTCGGTTACCAGGTGTTCACCATATGAATGATTTTTATCTCTATGTATGGGATGTGTATTGAAATATGAAATCTTGTGGTCTATTATTATGATTTGATATATATAGGTTAAACCTATAACTCACCAACATTTTTGTTGACGTTTTAAGCATGTTTATTCTCAGGTGATTATTAAGAGCTTCCGCTGTCGCATACTTAAATAAGGACGAGATTTGGAGTTCATGCTTGTATGATATTGTGTAAAAACTGCATTCAAGAAACTTATTTTGTTGTAACATATTTGTATTGTAAACCATTATGTAATGGTCGTGTGTAAACAGGATATTTTAGATTATCATTATTTGATAATCTACGTAAAGCTTTTTAAACCTTTATTGATGAAATAAAGGTTATGGTTTGTTTTAAAATGAATGCAGTCTTTGAAAAACGTCTCATATAGAGGTCAAAACCTCGCAACGAAATCAATTAATATGGAACGTTTTTAATTAATAAGAACGGGACATTTCAGTTGGTGGTGGTGGTTGGTGGTGGGTGGAGGTTGGTGGTGATGGTGGTTGGTGGTGATGGTGGTTGGTAGTGGTGGTGGTTGGTGGTGGTGTGGTTGATGGTGGTGGGTGGTGGTGGTTGGTGGTGGTAGTGGTGGGTGGTGGGTGGTAGTGGTTGGTGGTGGTTGGTGGTGGTGGGTGGTAGTGGTTGGTGGTGATGGTGGTGGTGGTTGGTGGTGGTTGGTAGTGATGGTGGTAGTTGGTTGTGGTGGGTGGTGGTTGGTTGTGGGGGTAGTTGGTGGTGGTGGATGGTGGTTGGTGGTGGCGGGTGATGGTGGTGTGTGATGGTGGTGGGTGGTGGTGGTTGTTGTTGATGGTTGGTGTTGGTGGTATTGGTTGATGGTAGTGGTTGGTGGTGGTTGGTGTTGATGGTGGTTGGTGGTGGTGGTGGTTGGTGGTGGTGGATGGTGGTTGGTGGGTGCTGGGTGGTGGTGGTTGGTGTTGGTGGGTGGTGGTTGGTGATGGGTGGTGGTTGGTGGGTGGTGGTTGGTGGTGGTGATTGGTGGTGGTGGTTGGTGTTGGTGGGTGGTAGTGGTTGGTGGTGGTGGTTGGTATTGGTGGGTGGTAGTGGTTGGTGGTTATGGTGGTGGTGGTGGGTGGTGGCGGGTGGTGGTGGTGGTGGTGATGGTGGTGTGTGGTGGTGGTGGTGGGTGGTGGTGGGTGTTGATGGTTGGTGTTGGTGGTGTTGGTGGTGGTGGTTGGTGGTGGTGGGTGTTGATGGTTGGTGTTGGTGGTGGTGGGTGGTGGTGGTGGATGGTGGTTGGTGGGTGCTGGGTGGTGGTAGTTGGTGGTGGTGGTGGTTGGTGGTGGTGTGGTTGGTGGTGGTGGGTGGTGGTGGTTGGTAGTGGTAGTAGTTGGTGGTGGTGGTTGTGGTTGGTGGTGGTGTGGTTGTTGGTGGTGGTTGGTGGTGGTTGGTGGTGGTTTGTGGTGATGCTGGTGGTGGTGGTTGGTGGTGGTTTGTGGTGGTGGTTGGTGATGGTGGTAGTGGTGGTTGATGGTGGTGGTAGGTGGTGGTTGGTGGTTAGTGGTGGTGGTGGTTGGTGGTGGTGGTTGGTGGTTGGTGGTGGTTGGTGGTGAGGGTGGAGGTTGGTGGTGATGGTGGTTGGTGGTGATGGTGGTTGGTGGTGGGTGGTGGTGGGTGGTGGTTGGTGGTGGTGGTGGTTGGTGGTGATGGTGTTGATGGTAATGGTTGGTGGTGGTGGGTGGTGGTGGTGGTTGGTGGTGGTGGGTGGTGGTGGTTGGTGGTAGTGGTTGTGGTTGTTGGTGGTGGTGGTGGTTGGTGGTGGTTGGTGGTGGTAGTGGTGGTGGTTGGTGGTAGGTGGTGATGGTGGTGATTGTGGTGTGGTGGTAGTGATTGGTGGTTGTGGTTGTGGTTAGTGGTGGTGGTGGTTGGTGGTGGGTGGTGATGGTGGTGGTGGTTGGTCGTGGTGGGTGATTGTGGTGGTAGTTAGTGGTGGTGTATGGTGGTTGGTGGTGGCGGGTGGTGGGTGGTGGTGGGTGGTGGCGGGTGGTGGTGGTGATGGTGGTGTGTGGTTGTGTGTGTGGTGGTGGTTGTTGATGGTTGGTGTTGGTGGTGTTGGTGGTGGTGGTTGGTGGTGTTGGTTGATGGTAGTGGTTGGTTGGTGGTGGTGGTTGGTGGTGGTGATGGTTGGATGTGGTGGATGGTGGTTGGTGGTGGTTAGTGGTGGTGGATTGTGGTGGTGGTGGTTGGTGGTGGTGTGATTGATGGTGGTGGGTTGTGGTGGTTGGTCGTGGTGGGTGATTGTGGTGGTGGTTGGTGGTGGTTGGTGGTGGTTGTTGGTGATGGTGGTGTGTGGTGGTGATTGGTGGTGGTGGTGGTGGTTGGGGGTGGTGGGTGGTGGTTGGTGGTGATGGTGGTTGGTGGTGGTGGTGGGTAGTGGTTGGTGGTGATGGTGGTTGGTGGTGATGGTGGTTGGTGGTGGTTGGTGGTGGAGGTTGGTGGTGGTGGATGGTGGTTGGTGGGTGCTGGGTGGTGGTGGTTGGTGTTGGTGGTGGGTGGTGGGCGGTGGTTGATGGTGGGTGGTGGTTGGTGGTGGTGATTGGTGGTGGTGGTTGGTGTTGGTAGGTGGTAGTGGTTGGTGGTGGTGGTGGTTGGTGTTGGTGGGTGGTAGTGGCTGGTGGTGATGGTGGTGGTGGTGGGTGGTGGCGGGTGATGGTGGTAATGGTGGTGTGTGGTGGTGGTGGGTGGTGGTGGGTGTTGATGGTTGGTGTTGGTGGTGTTGGTGGTGGTGGTTGGTGGTAGTGATGGTTGAATGTGGTGGATGGTGGTTGGTGGTGGTGGTGGTGGATTGTGGTGGTGGATTGTGGTGGTGGTGGTTGGTATTGGTGGTGTTGGTGGTGGTGGTTAGTGGTGGTGATGGTTGGATGTGGTGGATGGTGGTTGGTGGTGTTGGTGGTGGTAGTGGTGGTGGTTGGTGGTGGTGTGGTTGATAGTGGTGGGTGATGGTGGTTGGTGGTGGTGTGGTTGTTGGTGGTGGTTGGTGGTGATGGTGGTGTGTAGTGGTGGTGGTGGTTTGTGGTGGTTGGTGGTTGGCGGTTAGTGGTGGTGGTGGTTGGTGGTGGGTGGAGGTTGGTGGTGGGTGGAGGTTGGTGGTGATGGTGGTTGGTAGTGGTGGTGGTTGGTGGTGGTGTGGTTGATGGTGGTGGGTGGTGGTGGTTGGTGGTGGTAGTGGTGGGTGGTAGTGGTTGGTGGTGGTTGGTGTTGGTGGGTGGTAGTGGTTGGTGGTGATGGTGGTGGTGGTTGGTGGTGGTTGGTAGTGATGGTGGTAGTTGGTTGTGGTGGGTGGTGGTTGGTTGTGGGGGTAGTTGGTGGTGGTGGATGGTGGTTGGTGGTGGCGGGTGATGGTTGTAGTGACCCGAATTTTTCCATGTTTATATATATTAATTGAGATTGATATTTACATGATTAAATGTTTCCAACATGTTAAGCAATCAAACTTGTTAAGACTTGATTAATTGAAATATGTTTCATATAGACAATTGACCACCCAAGTTGACCGGTGATTCACGAACGTTAAAACTTGTAAAAACTATATGATGACATATATATGGATATATATATATATAGTTAACATGATATTATGATAAGTAAACATATCATTAAGTATATTAACAATGAACTACATATGTAAAAACAAGACTACTAACATAATGATTTTTTAAACAAGACATATATGTAACGATTATCGTTGTAAAGACATTTAATGTATATATATCATATTAAGAGATATTCATACATGATAATATCATGATAATATAATAATTTAAAATCTCATTTGATATTATAAACATTGGGTTAACAACATTTAACAAGATCGTTAACCTAAAGGTTTCAAAACAACACTTACATGTAACGACTAACGATAACTTAACGACTCAGTTAAAATGTATATACATGTAGTGTTTTAATATGTATTTATACACTTTTGAAAGACTTCAATACACTTATCAAAATACTTCTACTTAACAAAAATGCTTACAATTACATCCTCGTTCAGTTTCATCAACAATTCTACTCATATGCACCCGTATTCGTACTCGTACAATACACAGCTTTTAGATGTATGTACTATTGGTATATACACTCCAATGATCAGCTCTTAGCAGCCCATGTGAGTCACCTAACACATGTGGGAACCATCATTTGGCAACTAGCATGAAATATCTCATAAAATTACAAAAATATGAGTAATCATTCATGACTTATTTACATGAAAACAAAATTACATATCCTTTATATCTAATCCATACACCAACGACCAAAAACACCTACAAACACTTTCATTCTTCAATTTTCTTCATCTAATTGATCTCTCTCAAGTTCTATCTTCAAGTTCTAAGTGTTCTTCATAAATTCTACAAATTCTAGTTACATAAAATCAAGAATACTTTCAAGTTTGCTAGCTCACTTCCAATCTTGTAAGGTGATCATCCAACCTCAAGAAATCTTTGTTTCTTACAGTAGGTTATCATTCTAATACAAGGTAATAATCATATTCAAACTTTGGTTCAATTTCTATAACTATAACAATCTTATTTCAAGTGATGATCTTACTTGAACTTGTTTTCGTGTCATGATTCTGCTTCAAGAACTTCGAGCCATCCAAGGACCCGTTGAAGCTAGATCCATTTTTCTCTTTTCCAGTAGGTTTATCCAAGGAACTTAAGGTAGTAATGATGTTCATAACATCATTCGATTCATACATATAAAGCTATCTTATTCGAAGGTTTAAACTTGTAATCACTAGAACATAGTTTAGTTAATTCTAAACTTGTTCGCAAACAAAAGTTAATCCTTCTAAATTGACTTTTAAAATCAACTAAACACATGTTCTATATCTATATGATATGCTAACTTAATGATTTAAAACCTGGAAACACGAAAAACACCGTAAAACCGGATTTACGCCGTCGTAGTAACACCGCAGGCTGTTTTGGGTTAGTTAATTAAAAACTATGATAAACTTTGATTTAAAAGTTGTTATTCTGAGAAAATGATTTTTATTATGAACATGAAACTATATCCAAAAATTATGGTTAAACTCAAAGTGAAAGTATGTTTTCTAAAATGGTCATCTAGACGTCGTTCTTTCGACTAAAATGACTACCTTTACAAAAACGACTTGTAACTTATTTTTCCGACTATAAACCTATATTTTTTCTGTTTAGATTCATAAAATAGAGTTCAATATGAAACCATAGCAATTTGATTCACTCAAAACGGATTTAAAATGAAGAAGTTATGGGTAAAACAAGATTGGATAATTTTTCTCATTTTAGCTACGTGAAAATTGGTAACAAATCTATTCCAACCATAACTTAATCAACTTGTATTGTATATTATGTAATCTTGAGATACCATAGACACGTATACAATGTTTCGACCTATCATGTCGACACATCTATATATATTTCGGAACAACCATAGACACTCTATATGTGAATGTTGGAGTTAGCTATACAGGGTTGAGGTTGATTCCAAAATATATATAGTTTGAGTTGTGATCAATACTGAGATACGTATACACTGGGTCGTGGATTGATTCAAGATAATATTTATCTATTTATTTCTGTACATTTAACTGTGGACAACTAGTTGTAGGTTACTAACGAGGACAGCTGACTTAATAAACTTAAAACATCAAAATATATTAAAAGTGTTGTAAATATATTTTGAACATACTTTGATATATATGTATATATTGTTATAGGTTCGTGAATCAACCAGTGGCCAAGTCTTACTTCCCGACGAAGTAAAAATCTGTGAAAGTGAGTTATAGTCCCACTTTTAAAATCTAATATTTTTGGGATGAGAATACATGCAGGTTTTATAAATGATTTACAAAATAGACACAAGTACGTGAAACTACATTCTATGGTTGAATTATCGAAATCGAATATGCCCCTTTTTATTAAGTCTGGTAATCTAAGAATTAGGGAACAGACACCCTAATTGACGCGAATCCTAAAGATAGATCTATTGGGCCTAACAAACCCCATCCAAAGTACTGGATGCTTTAGTACTTCGAAATTTATATCATATCCGAAGGGTGTCCCGGAATGATGGGGATATTCTTATATATGTATCTTGTTAATGTCGGTTACCAGGTGTTCACCATATGAATGATTTTTATCTCTATGTATGGGATGTGTATTGAAATATGAAATCTTGTGGTCTATTATTATGATTTGATATATATAGGTTAAACCTATAACTCACCAACATTTTTGTTGACGTTTTAAGCATGTTTATTCTCAGGTGATTATTAAGAGCTTCCGCTGTAGCATACTTAAATAAGGACGAGATTTGGAGTCCATGCTTGTATGATATTGTGTAAAAACTGCATTCAAGAAACTTATTTTGTTGTAACATATTTGTATTGTAAACCATTATGTAATGGTCGTGTGTAAACAGGATATTTTAGATTATCATTATTTGATAATCTACGTAAAGCTTTTTAAACCTTTATTGATGAAATAAAGGTTATGGTTTGTTTTAAAATGAATGCAGTCTTTGAAAAACGTCTCATATAGAGGTCAAAACCTCGCAACGAAATCAATTAATATGGAACGTTTTTAATCAATAAGAACGGGACATTTCAGTTGGTATCCGAGCGTTGGTCTTAGAGAACCAGAATTTTGCATTAGTGTGTCTTATCGAGTTTGTTAGGATGCATTAGTGAGTCTGGACTTCGACCGTGTTTACTTGAAAAATGATTGCTTAACAAATTTTGTTGGAAACTATATATTTTTAACATGTGAATATTATGTGATATATTAATCTCTTAACGCATTTGATATTATGTGATAGATGTCTACCTCTAGAACAAGTCCCATTGACTCACCTAATAATAATGAAGAGTCAAATATAAATTGGAATGATTCGTGGACTGATTCACAAGTTCCCAAAGAGGAACCGGAAGAAGAGTCGGAACCGGAAGAAGAATCGGAACCGGAAGAAGAATCGGAACCGGATGAAGAAATAGAACCGGTGGGGGAAATAATAAAACGGTTAAGTAAAAGAAAATCCTCAACCAACCAACCAAGGTTAATTATGGTCAATGGTGTTTCCGCCAAGGAAGCAAAATATTGGGAGGATTACCAATTCTCCGATGAATCGGATTCCGACGAGAATTCCGATGATGTTATAGAAATTACCCCAACTGAATTTAAAAAGGCAAAAGAAAATAATAAGGGAAAGGGCATAAAAATAGAGAAATCTAATTCCAACCCCGATGAACTTTATATGTATCGTCAACCCCCGAAGTCCTTAAGTTGTAACAATGACCCGGGAACCTCTAAACCACCAGGTTTTTCTAAACCAATGTGGAAAACGACGGCTCGTATTAGGGGAACATCATATATCCCTAGAAACTTGGCAAAACGAACCAAAACTGAAGAAGAAGAAACAAGCGAGTCGGAATAAGATAGTTGTATTCGTATGGTGTAATATATGTAATAGTGTGCCTATGCTTTATGATATATGTAAAAATTGCTTGTATTAATAAGTATTTTTTTTATGAATCTAACTCTTGTCTATTTTACAGTATAAAAACACAAAATGGATAGACAACCCAATATTTTAAGAGACCTACCCGGAGACATGATTGATGAAATCTTGTCTAGAGTCGGTCAGAATTCTTCGGCACAACTATTTAAGGCGAGATCAGTTTGTAAGACATTCGAAGAACGTTCCAAGAATGCCTTGGTTTATAAAAGGCGTTCGTTCGAAAGATGGGGGATATCACATTGGGAAATCCATAAGTTACGATGTGTTTACTTTGACGCATATATTGCGAGGAACCCAAATGCTATTTTACGCAATGGGTTAAGAAATTATTTTGACTCAATATATCCGAATATTGGACTTCGTGATTTAGAAAAAGCGGCTAACATGCAACATAAAGAAGCATGTTATGCTTATGGATTAGTAATGTTCGCTTCTCACCAAAGTGAGAACAAGAACATCGGGCTACAACTATTAAACAAAACATTCCCATAAGTGACGGAGTCGGTAATTGGGGTAAGAAATGAGGTTTTTAGATTGTTACGGGACTGTTGGACATTACGTAACCCTCGTCCCTTTGACGACGTTACAACACGCTGTCTTATCAACGACCATAACGGTTATGTTCCACAAGACCAAGGATGGGAAGTAATCCTAGTAAAACCAGAATGCATGACTTGTTTCTGGACGTATGAATTACGTGTCTTTATTGCCTTTGCTGAACGACTTGTGTACTAGCTATAATTATCTTCACAACCATCTTGTATCAAATTTATTGTGTGCTATATTTCATGCTATATGTAAAATAAGCGGTATTGTAAGTTTGTAAAATATTGTGTAAAAGTTTGAACGCGAAATATTATTATAATCAGTTTTTCATATAGAATTGTAGTAGTTGAATTGTATATTAGCTACTAAGTATGAACTTAACGGGTAGGTACTACCCGAATTTAAACTTATAAAACACTAATATGAAGAAAAAGCTTTTATAAATGAGTTCATATGATGCTACGAAATACTATTAACTACTCTTAATATTCTGTATGATTAACTTGTTCCATTTGACTATTTTGAAGGAAATGGCACCGACTACTCGACACACCGTGAATATGAATGAAGAGGAATTCCGTACTTTTCTAGCTTCAAACATAGCCGCAGTACAGGCTGCGCTACATACCAACAATAACCTTGGATCTAGCAGTACAGGAAATCGTGTAGGATGCACCTACAAAGAATTCACTACCTGCAAACCTTTGGAATTTGATGGAACCGAAGGACCGATCGGATTGAAACGGTGGACCGAGAAGGTCGAATCGGTGTTTGCCATAAGTAAGTGTACTGAAGAGGACAAAGTGAAGTACGCTACGCATACCTTCACAGGTTCTGCGTTAACATGGTGGAATACCTATCTAGAGCAAGTAGGACAAGACGATGCGTACGCACTACCGTGGTCAGCATTCAAGCACTTGATGAACGAGAAGTACCGTCCCAGAACCGAGGTCAATAAGCTCAAGACAGAACTTAGATGGTTACGAACCCAAGGATTTGATATTACCAAGTACGAAAGACGATTCACAGAATTGTGCCTATTGTGTCCGGGAGCATTCGAAGATGAGGAAGAGAAGATCGACGCGTTTATGAAAGGATTACCGGAAAGAATCCAAGAAGATATAAGTTCACACGAGCCCGCCTCCATACAACAGGCATGTAGAATGGCTCACAAACTAGTGAACCAGATTGAAGAAAGAATTAAAGAACAGACTGCTGAAGAGGCCAATGTGAAGCAAGTCAAAAGAAAGTGGGAGGAAAACGGTGATAAGAATCACCAATACAACAACAACAGCAATTACAACAATAATCGCAACAATTATCCCAACAATCGCAACATCAATCGCAACTACAACAAACGGCCCAACAACAACAACAACAACAACAACAACAACAACAACAACAGCAGCAACTACAACAATCATCCCAACAACAATAATAACCGCAACAACAACAACAACCAGAAGCAGCTATGCCAAAGGTGTGAAAAGTATCACTCGGGGTTCTGCACCAAATTTTGCAACAAGTGTAAAAGAAATGGTCATAGCGCGGCGAAGTGTGAGGTCTACGGACCAGGGGTTAATAGAACGAAAGGAACAAATGGTGTCGGAACGAGTAATGGCGGAGCAAGTAGTGTCGGAGCAAGTTATGCCAATGTAGTTTGTTATAAATGTGGAAAACCGGGCCACATTATTAGAAATTGCCCGAACCAGGAGAACACGAATGGACAAGGCCGCGGAAGAGTTTTCAATATTAATGCGGCAGAGGCACAGGAAGACCCGGAGCTTGTTACGGGTACGTTTCTTATTGACAATAAATCTGCTTACGTTTTATTTGATTCGGGTGCGGATAGAAGCTATATGAGTAGAGATTTTTGTGCTAAATTAAGTTGTCCATTGACGCCTTTGGATAGTAAATTTTTACTCGAATTAGCAAATGGTAAATTAATTTCAGCAGATAATATATGTCGGAATCGAGAAATTAAACTGGTTAGCGAAACATTTAAGATTGATTTGATACCAGTAGAGTTAGGGAGTTTTAATGTGATAATCGGTATGGACTGGTTGAAAGAAGTGAAAGCAGAGATCGTTTGTTACAAAAATGCAATTCGCATTATACGAGAAAAAGGAAAACCCTTAATGGTGTACGGAGAAAAGGGCAACACGAAGCTACATCTTATTAGTAATTTGAAGGCACAAAAACTAATAAGAAAAGGTTGCTATGCTGTTCTAGCACACGTCGAGAAAGTACAAACTGAAGAAAAGAGCATCAATGATGTTTCCATTGCAAAAGAATTTCCCGATGTATTTCCGAAAGAATTACTGGGATTACCCCCACATCGATCCGTTGAATTTCAAATAGATCTTGTACCAGGAGCTGCACCAATAGCTCGTGCTCCTTACAGACTCGCACCCAGCAAGATGAAAGAATTGGAAAGCCAATTACAAGAACTTTTAGAGCATGGTTTCATTCGACCAAGCACATCACCGTGGGGAGCTCCTGTTTTGTTTGTCAAGAAGAAAGATGGTACATTCAGGTTGTGTATCGACTACCGAGAGTTGAACAAACTTACCATCAAGAACCGCTACCCACTACCGAGAATCGACGACTTATTTGATCAACTACAAGGCTCGTCTGTTTATTCAAAGATTGACTTACGTTCCGGGTATCATCAAATGCGGGTGAAAGAAGATGATATTCCAAAGACTGCTTTCAGAACACGTTACGGTCATTACGAGTTTATGGTCATGCCGTTTGGTTTAACTAATGCACTAGCTGTGTTCATGGACCTTATGAACCGAGTGTGTGGACCATACCTTGACAAGTTTGTCATTGTTTTCATTGATGACATACTTATTTACTCAAAGAATGACCAAGAACACGGTGAACATTTGAGAAAGGTGTTAGAAGTATTGAGGAAGGAAGAATTGTACGCTAAGTTTTCAAAGTGTGCATTTTGGTTGGAAGAAGTTCAATTCCTCGGTCACATAGTGAACAAAGAAGGTATTAAGGTGGATCCGGCAAAGATAGAAACTGTTGAAAAGTGGGAAACCCCGAAAACTCCGAAACACATACGCCAGTTTTTAGGACTAGCTGGTTACTACAGAAGGTTCATCCAAGACTTTTCCAGAATAGCAAACCCTTGACTGCATTAACGCATAAAGGGAAGAAATTTGAATGGAATGATGAACAAGAGAAAGCATTTCAGTTATTGAAGAAAAAGCTAACTACGGCACCTATATTGTCATTGCCTGAAGGGAATGATGATTTTGTGATTTATTGTGACGCATCAAAGCAAGGTCTCGGTTGTGTATTAATGCAACGAATGAAGGTGATTGCTTATGCGTCTAGACAATTGAAGATTCACGAACAAAATTATACGACGCATGATTTGGAATTAGGCGCGGTTGTTTTTGCATTAAAGACTTGGAGGCACTACTTATATGGGGTCAAAAGTATTATATATACCGACCACAAAAGTCTTCAACACATATTTAATCAGAAACAACTGAATATGAGGCAGCGTAGGTGGATTGAATTATTGAATGATTACGACTTTAAGATTCGTTACCACCCGGAGAAGGTAAATGTGGTAGCCGATGCCTTGAGCAGGAAGGACAGAGAACCCATTCGAGTAAAATCTATGAATATAATGATTCATAATAACCTTACTACTCAAATAAAGGAGGCGCAACAAGGAGTTTTAAAAGAGGGAAATTTAAAGGATGAAATACCCAAAGGATCGGAGAAGCATCTTAATATTCGGGAAGATGGAACCCGGTATAGGGCTGAAAGGATTTGGGTACCAAAATTTGGAGATATGAGAGAAATGGTACTTAGAGAAGCTCATAAAACTAGATACTCAATACATCCTGGAACGGGGAAGATGTACAAGGATCTCAAGAAACATTTTTGGTGGCCAGGTATGAAAGCCGATGTTGCTAAATATGTAGGAGAATGTTTGACGTGTTCTAAGGTCAAAGCTGAGCATCAGAAACCATCAGGTCTACTTCAACAACCCGAAATCCCGGAATGGAAATGGGAAAACATTACCATGGATTTCATCACTAAATTGCCAAGGACTGCAAGTGGTTTTGATACTATTTGGGTAATAGTTGATCGTCTCACCAAATCAGCACACTTCCTGCCAATAAGAGAAGATGACAAGATGGAGAAGTTAGCACGACTGTATTTGAAGGAAGTCGTCTCCAGACATGGAATACCAATCTCTATTATCTCTGATAGGGATGGCAGATTTATTTCAAGATTCTGGCAGACATTACAGCAAGCATTAGGAACTCGTCTAGACATGAGTACTGCCTATCATCCACAAACTGATGGGCAGAGCGAAAGGACGATACAAACGCTTGAAGACATGCTACGAGCATGTGTTATTGATTTCGGAAACAGTTGGGATCGACATCTACCGTTAGCAGAATTTTCCTACAATAACAGCTACCATTCAAGCATTGAGATGGCGCCGTTTGAAGCACTTTATGGTAGAAAGTGCAGGTCTCCGATTTGTTGGAGTGAAGTGGGGGATAGACAGATTACGGGTCCGGAGATTATACAAGAAACTACCGAGAAGATCATCCAAATTCAACAACGGTTGAAAACCGCCCAAAGTTGACAAAAGAGCTATGCTGACATTAAAAGAAAAGATATAGAATTTGAAATTGGAGAGATGGTCATGCTTAAAGTTGCACCTTGGAAAGGCGTTGTTCGATTTGGTAAACGAGGGAAATTAAATCCAAGGTATATTGGGCCATTCAAGATTATTGATCGTGTCGGACCAGTAGCTTACCGACTTGAGTTACCTCAACAACTCGCGGCTGTACATAACACTTTCCACGTCTCGAATTTGAAAAAATGTTTTGCTAAAGAAGATCTCACTATTCCGTTAGATGAAATCCAAATCAACGAAAAACTTCAATTCATCGAAGAACCCGTCGAAATAATGGATCGTGAGGTTAAAAGACTTAAGCAAAACAAGATACCAATTGTTAAGGTTCGATGGAATGCTCGTAGAGGACCCGAGTTTACCTGGGAGCGTGAAGATCAGATGAAGAAGAAATACCCGCATCTATTTCCAGAAGATTCGTCAACACCTTCAACAGCTTAAAATTTCGGGACGAAATTTATTTAACGGGTAGGTACTGTAGTGACCCGAACTTTTCCATGTTTATATATATTAATTGAGATTGATATTTACATGATTAAATGTTTCCAACATGTTAAGCAATCAAACTTGTTAAGACTTGATTAATTGAAATATGTTTCATATAGACAATTGACCACCCAAGTTGACCGGTGATTTACGAACGTTAAAACTTGTAAAAACTATATGATGACATATATATGGATATATATATAGTTAACATGATACTATGATAAGTAAACATATCATTAAGTATATTAACAATGAACTACATATGTAAAAACAAGACTACTAACTTAATAATTTTTTAAATAAGACATATATGTAACGATTATCGTTGTAAAGACATTTAATGTATATATATCATATTAAGAGATATTCATACATGATAATATCATGATAATATAATAATTTAAAATCTCATTTGATATTATAAACATTGGGTTAACAACATTTAACAAGATCGTTAACCTAAAGGTTTCAAAACAACACTTACATGTAACGACTAACGATAACTTAACGACTCAGTTAAAATGTATATACATGTAGTGTTTTAATATGTATTTATACACTTTTGAAAGACTTCAATACACTTATCAAAATACTTCTACTTAACAAAAATGCTTACAATTACATCCTCGTTCAGTTTCATCAACAATTCTACTCGTATGCACCCGTATTCGTACTCGTACAATACACAGCTTTTAGATGTATGTACTATTGGTATATACACTCCAATGATCAGCTCTTAGCAGCCCATGTGAGTCACCTAACACATGTGGGAACCATCATTTGGCAACTAGCATGAAATATCTCATAAAATTACAAAAATATGAGTAATCATTCATGACTTATTTACATGAAAACAAAATTACATATCATTTACATCTAATCCATACACCAACGACCAAAAACACCTACAAACACTTTCATTCTTCAATTTTCTTCATCTAATTGATCTCTCTCAAGTTCTATCTTCAAGTTCTAAGTGTTCTTCATAAATTCTACAAATTCTAGTTACATAAAATCAAGAATACTTTCAAGTTTGCTAGCTCACTTCCAATCTTGTAAGGTGATCATCCAACCTCAAGAAATCTTTGTTTCTTACAGTAGGTTATCATTCTAATACAAGGTAATAATCATATTCAAACTTTGGTTCAATTTCTATAACTATAACAATCTTATTTCAAGTGATGATCTTACTTGAACTTGTTTTCGTGTCATGATTCTGCTTCAAGAACTTCGAGCCATCCAAGGACCCGTTGAAGCTAGATCCATTTTTCTCTTTTTCAGTAGGTTTATCCAAGGAACTTAAGGTAGTAATGATGTTCATAACATCATTCGATTCATACATATAAAGCTATCTTATTCGAAGGTTTAAACTTGTAATCACTAGAACATAGTTTAGTTAATTCTAAACTTGTTCGCAAACAAAAGTTAATCCTTCTAACTTGACTTTTAAAATCAACTAAACACATGTTCTATATCTATATTATATGCTAACTTAATGATTTAAAACCTGGAAACACGAAAAACACCGTAAAACCGGATTTACGCCGTCGTAGTAACACCGCGGGCTGTTTTGGGTTAGTTAATTAAAAACTATGATAAACTTTGATTTAAAAGTTGTTATTCTGAGAAAATGATTTTTATTATGAACATGAAACTATATCCAAAAATTATGGTTAAACTCAAAGTGGAAGTATGTTTTCTAAAATGGTCATCTAGACGTCGTTCTTTCGACTGAAATGACTACCTTTACAAAAACGACTTGTAACTTATTTTTCCGACTATAAACCTATATTTTTCTGTTTAGATTCATAAAATAGAGTTCAATATGAAACCATAGCAATTTGATTCACTCAAAACGGATTTAAAATGAAGAAGTTATGGGTAAAACAAGATTGGATAATTTTTCTCATTTTAGCTACGTGAAAATTGGTAACAAATCTATTCCAACCATAACTTAATCAACTTGTATTGTATATTATGTAATCTTGAGATACCATAGACACGTATACAATGTTTTGACCTATCATGTCGACACATCTATATATATTTCAGAACAACCATAGACACTCTATATGTGAATGTTGGAGTTAGCTATACAGGGTTGAGGTTGATTCCAAAATATATATAGTTTGAGTTGTGATCAATACTGAGATACGTATACACTGGGTCGTGGATTGATTCAAGATAATATTTATCGATTTATTTCTGTACATCTAACTGTGGACAACTAGTTGTAGGTTACTAACGAGGACAGCTGACTTAATAAACTTAAAACATCAAAATATATTAAAAGTGTTGTAAATATATTTTGAACATACTTTGATATATATGTATATATTGTTATAGGTTCGTGAATCAACCAGTGGCCAAGTCTTACTTCCCGACGAAGTAAAAATCTGTGAAAGTGAGTTATAGTCCCACTTTTAAAATCTAATATTTTTGGGATGAGAATACATGCAGGTTTTATAAATGATTTACAAAATAGACACAAGTACGTGAAACTACATTCTATGGTTGAATTATCGAAATCGAATATGCCCCTTTTTATTAAGTCTGGTAATCTAAGAATTAGGGAACAGACACCCTAATTGACGCGAATCCTAAAGATAGATCTATTGGGCCTAACAAACCCCATCCAAAGTACCGGATGCTTTAGTACTTTGAAATTTATATCATATCCGAAGGGTGTCCCGGAATGATGGGGATATTCTTATATATGCATCTTGTTAATGTCGGTTACCAGGTGTTCACCATATGAATAATTTTTATCTCTATGTATGGGATGTGTATTGAAATATGAAATCTTGTGGTCTATTATTATGATTTGATATATATAGGTTAAACCTATAACTCACCAACATTTTTGTTGACGTTTTAAGCATGTTTATTCTCAGGTGATTATTAAGAGCTTCCGCTGTAGCATACTTAAATAAGGACGAGATTTGAAGTCCATGCTTGTATGATATTGTGTAAAAACTGCATTCAAGAAACTTATTTTGTTGTAACATATTTGTATTGTAAACCATTATGTAATGGTCGTGTGTAAACAGGATATTTTAGATTATCATTATTTGATAATCTACGTAAAGCTTTTTAAACCTTTATTGATGAAATAAAGGTTATGGTTTGTTTTAAAATGAATGCAGTCTTTGAAAAACGTCTCATATAGAGGTCAAAACCTCGCAACGAAATCAATTAATATGGAACGTTTTTAATCAATAAAAACGGGACATTTCAATGGTGGTGTGTGATGGTGGTGGGTGGTGGTGGTTGTTGTTGATGGTTGGTGTTGGTGGTGTTGGTTGATGGTAGTGGTTGGTGGTGGTTGGTGTTGATGGTGGTTGGTGGTGGTTGGTAGTGATGGTGGTTGGTGGTGGTGGATGGTGGTTGGTGGGTGCTGGGTGGTGGTGGTTGGTGTTGGTGGGTGGTGGTTGGTGGTGGGTGGTGGTTGGTGGGTGGTGGTTGGTGGTGGTGATTGGTGGTGGTGGTTGGTGTTGGTGGGTGGTAGTGGTTGGTGGTGGTGGTTGGTGTTGGTGGGTGGTAGTGGTTGGTGGTTATGGTGGTGGTGGTGGGTGGTGGCGGGTGGTGGTGGTGGTGGTGATGGTGGTGTGTGGTGGGGGTGGTGGGTGGTGGTGGGTGTTGATGGTTGGTGGTGGTGGTGGTGGTTAGTGGTGGTGGATGGTGGTTGGTGGGTGCTGGGTGGTGGTGGTGGTGGTTGGTGGAGGTGTGGTTGATGGTGGTGGGTGGTGGTGGTTGGTAGTGGTAGTAGTTGGTGGTGGTGGTTGTGGTTGGTGGTGGTGTGGTTGTTGGTAGTGGTTGGTGGTGGTTGGTGGTGATGGTGGTGGTTGGTGGTGGTGGTGGTGGTTGGTGGTGGTTTGTGGTGGTGGTTGGTGATGGTGGTGGTGGTGGTTGATGGTGGTGGTGGGTGGTGGTGGGTGGTGGTTGGTGGTTAGTGGTGGTGGTGGTGGTTGGTGGTGGTTGGTGGTTGGTGGTGGTTGGTGGTGAGGGTGGAGGTTGGTGGTGATGGTGGTTGGTGGTGATGGTGGTTGGTGGTGGGTGGTGGTGGGTGGTGGTTGGTGGTGGTGGTGGTTGGTGGTGATGGTGTTGATGGTAATGGTTGGTGGTGGTGGGTGGTGGTGGTGGTTGGTGGTGGTGGTTGGTGGTGGTGGTTGTGGTTGTTGGTGGTGGTGGTGGTTGGTGGTGGTAGTGGTGGTGGTTGGTGGTAAGTGGTGGTGGTGGTGGTGATTGTGGTGGTGGTGGTAGTGATTGGTGGTTGTGGTTGTGGTTGTGGTTAGTGGTGGTGGTGGTTGGTGGTGATGGTGGTGGTGGTTGGTCGTGGTGGGTGATTGTGGTGGTAGTTGGTGGTGGTGTATGGTGGTTGGTGGTGGCGGGTGGTGGGTAGTGGTGGGTGGTGGCGGGTGGTGGTGGTGATGGTGGTGTGTGGTTGTGTGGGTGGTGGTGGTTGTTGATGGTTGGTGTTGGTGGTGTTGGTGGTGGTGGTTGGTGGTGTTGGTTGATGGTAGTGGTTGTTTGGTGGTGGTGGTGGTTGGTGGTGGTGATGGTTGGATGTGGTGGATGGTGGTTGGTGGTGGTTAGTGGTGGTGGATTGTGGTGGTGGTGGTTGGTGGTGGTGTGGTTGATGGTGGTGGGTGGTGGTTGAAATGTCCCGTTCTTATTGATTAAAAACGTTCCATATTAATTGATTTCGTTGCGAGGTTTTGACCTCTATGTGAGACGTTTTTCAAAGACTGCATTCATTTTAAAACAAACCATAACCTTTATTTCATCAATAAAGGTTTAAAAAGCTTTACGTAGATTATCAAATAATGATAATCTAAAATATCTTGTTTACACACGACCATTACATAATGGTTTACAATACAAATATGTTACAACAAAATAAGTTTCTTGAATGCAGTTTTTACACAATATCATACAAGCATGGACTCCAAATCTCGTCCTTATTTAAGTATGCGACAGCGGAAGCTCTTAATAATCACCTGAGAATAAACATGCTTAAAACGTCAACAAAAATGTTGGTGAGTTATAGGTTTAACCTATATATATCAAATCGTAATAATAGACCACAAGATTTCATATTTCAATACACATCCCATACATAGAGATAAAAATCATTCATATGGTGAACACCTGGTAACCGACATTAACAAGATGCATATATAAGAATATCCCCATCATTCCGGGACACCCTTCGGATATGATATAAATTTCGAAGTACTAAAGCATCCGGTACTTTGGATGGGGTTTGTTAAGCCCAATAGATCTATCTTTAGGATTCGCGTCAATTAGGGTGTCTGTTCCCTAATTCTTAGATTACCAGACTTAATAAAAAGGGGCATATTCGATTTCGATAATTCAACCATAGAATGTAGTTTCACGTACTTGTGTCTATTTTGTAAATCATTTATAAAACCTGCATGTATTCTCATCCCAAAAATATTAGATTTTAAAAGTGGGACTATAACTCACTTTCACAGATTTTCACTTCGTCGGGAAGTAAGACTTGGCCACTGGTTGATTCACGAACCTATAACAATATATACATATATATCAAAGTATGTTCAAAATATATTTGCAACACTTTTAATATATTTTGATGTTTTAAGTTTATTAAGTCAGCTGTCCTCGTTAGTAACCTACAACTAGTTGTCCACAGTTAGATGTACAGAAATAAATCGATAAATATTATCTTGAATCAATCCACGACCCAGTGTATACGTATCTCAGTATTGATCACAACTCAAACTATATATATTTTGGAATCAACCTCAACCCTGTATAGCTAACTCCAACATTCACATATAGAGTGTCTATGGTTGTTCCGAAATATATATAGATGTGTCGACATGATAGGTCGAAACATTGTATACGTGTCTATGGTATCTCAAGATTACATAATATACAATACAAGTTGATTAAGTTATGGTTGGAATAGATTTGTTACCAATTTTCACGTAGCTAAAATGAGAAAAAATATCCAATCTTGTTTTACCCATAACTTCTTCATTTTAAATCCGTTTTGAGTGAATCAAATTGCTATGGTTTCATATTGAACTCTATTTTATGAATCTAAATAGAAAAAGTATAGGTTTATAGTCAGAAAAATAAGTTACACGTCGTTTTTTGTAAAGGTAGTCATTTCAGTCGAAAGAACGACGTCTAGATGACCATTTTAGAAAACATACTTCCACTTTGAGTTTAACCATAATTTTTGGATATAGTTTCATTTTCATAAAAAAAATCATTTTCTCAGAATAACAACTTTTAAATCAAAGTTTATCATAGTTTTTAATTAACTAACCCAAAACAGCCCGCGGTGTTACTACGACGGCGTAAATCCGGTTTTACGGTGTTTTTCGTGTTTCCAGGTTTTAAATCATTAAGTTAGCATATCATATAGATATAGAACATGTGTTTAGTTGATTTTAAAAGTCAAGTTAGAAGGATTAACTTTTGTTTGCGAACAAGTTTAGAATTAACTAAACTATGTTCTAGTGATTACAAGTTTAAACCTTCGAATAAGATAGCTTTATATGTATGAATCGAATGATGTTATGAACATCATTACTACCTTAAGTTCCTTGGATAAACCTACTGAAAAAGAGAAAAATGGATCTAGCTTCAACGGGTCCTTGGATGGCTCGAAGTTCTTGAAGCAGAATCATGACACGAAAACAAGTTCAAGTAAGATCATCACTTGAAATAAGATTGTTATAGTTATAGAAATTGAACCAAAGTTTGAATATGATTATTACCTTGTATTAGAATGATAACCTACTGTAAGAAACAAAGATTTCTTGAGGTTGGATGATCACCTTACAAGATTGGAAGTGAGCTAGCAAACTTGAAAGTATTCTTGATTTTATGTAACTAGAATTTGTAGAATTTATGAAGAACACTTAGAACTTGAAGATAGAACTTGAGAGAGATCAATTAGATGAAGAAAATTGAAGAATGAAAGTGTTTGTAGGTGTTTTTGGTCGTTGGTGTATGGATTAGATGTAAAGGATATGTAATTTTGTTTTCATGTAAATAAGTCATGAATGATTACTCATATTTTTGTAATTTTATGAGATATTTCATGCTAGTTGCCAAATGATGGTTCCCACATGTGTTAGGTGACTCACATGGGCTGCTAAGAGCTGATCATTGGAGTGTATATACCAATAGTACATACATCTTAAAGCTGTGTATTGTACGAGTACGAATACAGGTGCATACGAGTAGAATTGTTGATGAAACTGAACGAGGATGTAATTGTAAGCATTTTTGTTAAGTAGAAGTATTTTGATAAGTGTATTGAAGTCTTTCAAAAGTGTATAAATACATATTAAAACACTACATGTATATACATTTTAACTGAGTCGTTAAGTCATCGTTAGTCGTTACATGTAAGTGTTGTTTTGAAACCTTTAGGTTAACGATCTTGTTAAATGTTGTTAACCCAATGTTTATAATATCAAATGAGATTTTAAATTATTATATTATCATGATATTATCATGTATGAATATCTCTTAATATGATATATATACATTAAATGTCTTTACAACGATAATCGTTACATATATGTCTCGTTTAAAAATCATTAAGTTAGTAGTCTTGTTTTTACATATGTAGTTCATTGTTAATATACTTAATGATATATTTACTTATCATAGTATCATGTTAACTATATATATATCCATATATATGTCATCATATAGTTTTTACAAGTTTTAACGTTCGTGAATCACCGGTCAACTTGGGTGGTCAATTGTCTATATGAAACATATTTCAATTAATCAAGTCTTAACAAGTTTGATTGCTTAACATGTTGGAAACATTTAATCATGTAAATATCAATCTCAATTAATATATATAAACATGGAAAAGTTCGGGTCACTACAGTACCTACCCGTTAAATAAATTTCGTCCCGAAATTTTAAGCTGTTGAAGGTGTTGACGAATCTTCTGGAAATAGATGCGGGTATTTCTTCTTCATCTGATCTTCACGCTCCCAGGTGAACTCGGGTCCTCTACAAGCATTCCATCGAACCTTAACAATTGGTATCTTGTTTTGCTTAAGTCTTTTAACCTCACGATCCATTATTTCGACGGGTTCTTCGATGAATTGAAGTTTTTCGTTGATTTGGATTTCATCTAATGGAATAGTGAGATCTTCTTTAGCAAAACATTTCTTCAAATTCGAGACATGGAAAGTGTTATGTACAGCCGCGAGTTGTTGAGGTAACTCAAGTCGGTAAGCTACTGGTCCGACACGATCAATAATCTTGAATGGTCCAATATACCTTGGATTTAATTTCCCTCGTTTACCAAATCGAACAACGCCTTTCCAAGGTGCAACTTTAAGCATGACCATCTCTCCAATTTCAAATTCTATATCTTTTCTTTTAATGTCAGCGTAGCTCTTTTGTCGACTTTGGGCGGTTTTCAACCGTTGTTGAATTTGGATGATCTTCTCGGTAGTTTCTTGTATAATCTCCGGACCCGTAATCTGTCTATCCCCTACTTCACTCCAACAAATTGGAGACCTGCACTTTCTACCATAAAGTGCTTCAAACGGCGCCATCTCAATGCTTGAATGGTAGCTGTTGTTGTAGGAAAATTCTGCTAACGGTAGATGTCGATCCCAACTGTTTCCGAAATCAATAACACATGCTCGTAGCATGTCTTCAAGCATTTGTATCGTCCTTTCGCTCTGCCCATCAGTTTGTGGATGATAGGCAGTACTCATGTCTAGACGAGTTCCTAATGCTTGCTGTAATGTCTACCCAAATCCTTTCAGCCCTATACCGGGTTCCGTCTTCCCGAATATTAAGATGCTTTTCCGATCCTTTGGGTATTTCACCCTTTAAATTTCCCTCTTTTAAAACTCCTTGTTGCGCCTCCTTTATTTGAGTAGTAATGTTATTATGAATCATTATATTCATAGATTTTACTCGAATGGGTTCTCTGTCCTTCCTGCTCAAGGCATCGGCTACCACATTTGCCTTCCCCGGGTGGTAACGAATCTCAAAGTCGTAATCATTCAATAATTCAATCCACCTACGCTGCCTCATATTCAGTTGTTTCTGATTAAATATGTGTTGAAGACTTTTGTGGTCGGTATATATAATACTTTTGACCCCATATAAGTAGTGCCTCCAAGTCTTTAATGCAAAAACAACCGCGCCTAATTCCAAATCATGCGTCGTATAATTTTGTTCGTGAATCTTCAATTGTCTAGACGCATAAGCAATCACCTTCATTCGTTGCATTAATACACAACCGAGACCTTGCTTTGATGCATCACAATAAATCACAAAATCATCATTCCCTTCAGGCAATGACAATATAGGTGCCGTAGTTAGCTTTTTCTTCAATAACTGAAACGCTTTCTCTTGTTCATCATTCCATTCAAATTTCTTCCCTTTATGCGTTAATGCAGTCAAGGGTTTTGCTATTCTGGAAAAGTCTTGGATGAACCTTCTGTAGTAACCAGCTAGTCCTAAAAACTGGCGTATGTGTTTCGGAGTTTTCGGGGTTTCCCACTTTTCAACAGTTTCTATCTTTGCCGGATCCACCTTAATACCTTCTTTGTTCACTATGTGACCGAGGAATTGAACTTCTTCCAACCAAAATGCGCACTTTGAAAACTTAGCGTACAATTCTTCCTTCCTCAATACTTCTAACACCTTTCTCAAATGTTCACCGTGTTCTTGGTCATTCTTTGAGTAAATAAGTATGTCATCAATGAAAACAATGACAAACTTGTCAAGGTATGGTCCACACACTCGGTTCATAAGGTCCATGAATACAGCTGGTGCATTAGTTAAACCAAACGGCATGACCATAAACTCGTAATGACCGTAACGTGTTCTGAAAGCAGTCTTTGGAATATCATCTTCTTTCACCCGCATTTGATGATACCCGGAACGTAAGTCAATCTTTGAATAAACAGACGAGCCTTGTAGTTGATCGAATAAGTCGTCAATTCTCGGTAGTGGGTAGCGGTTCTTGATGGTAAGTTTGTTCAACTCTCGGTAGTCGATACACAACCTGAATGTACCATCTTTCTTCTTGACAAACAAAACAGGAGCTCCCCACGGTGATGTGCTTGGTCGAATGAAACCACGCTCTAAAAGTTCTTGTAATTGGCTTTGCAGTTCTTTCATCTCGCTGGGTGCGAGTCTGTAAGGAGCACGAGCTATTGGTGCAGCTCCTGGTACAAGATCTATTTGAAATTCAACGGATCGATGTGGGGGTAATCCCGGTAATTCTTTCGGAAATACATCGGGAAATTCTTTTGCAATGGGAACATCATTGATGCTCTTTTCTTCAGTTTGTACTTTCTCGACGTGTGCTAGAACAGCATAGCAACCTTTTCTTATTAGTTTTTGTGCCTTCAAATTACTAATAAGATGTAGCTTCGTGTTGCCCTTTTCTCCGTACACCATTAAGGGTTTTCCTTTTTCTCGTATAATGCGAATTGCATTTTTGTAACAAACGATCTCGGCTTTCACTTCTTTCAACCAGTCCATACCGATTATCACATCAAAACTCCCTAACTCTACTGGTATCAAATCAATCTTAAATGTTTCGCTAACCAGTTTAATTTCTCGATTCCGACATATATTATCTGCTGAAATTAATTTACCATTTGCTAATTCGAGTAAAAATTTACTATCCAAAGGCGTCAATGGACAACTTAATTTAGCACAAAAGTCTCTACTCATATAGCTTCTATCCGCACCCGAATCAAATAAAACGTAAGCAGATTTATTGTCAATAAGAAACGTACCCGTAACAAGCTCCGGGTCTTCCTGTGCCTCTGCCGCATTAATATTGAAAACTCTTCCGCGGCCTTGTCCATTCGTGTTCTCCTGGTTCGGGCAATTTCTAATAATGTGGCCCGGTTTTCCACATTTATAACAAACTACATTGGCATAACTTGCTCCGACACTACTTGCTCCACCATTACTCGTTCCGACACCATTTGTTCCTTTCGTTCTGTTAACCCCTGGTCCGTAGACATCACACTTCGCCGCGCTATGACCATTTCTTTTACACTTGTTGCAAAATTTGGTGCAGAACCCCGAGTGATACTTTTCACACCTTTGGCATAGCTGCTTCTGATTGTTGTTGTTGTTGCGGTTATTATTGTTGTTAAGATGATTGTTATGGTTGTTGTTGTTGTTGTTGTTGTTGTTGTTGTTGTTGTTGTTGGGCCGTTTGTTGTAGTTGCGATTGATGTTGCGATTGTTAGGATAGTTGTTGCGATTATTGTTATAATTGCTGTTGTTGTTGTATTGGTGATTCTTATCACCGTTTTCCTCCCACTTTCTTTTGACTTGCTTCACATTGGCCTCTTCAGCAGTCTGTTCTTTAATTCTTTCTTCAATCTGGTTCACTAGTTTGTGAGCCATTCTACATGCCTGTTGTATGGAGGCGGGATCGTGTGAACTTATATCTTCTTGGATTCTTTCCGGTAATCCTTTCACAAACGCGTCGATCTTCTCTTCCTCATCTTCGAATGCTCCCGGACACAATAGGCCCAATTCTGTGAATCGTCTTTCGTACGTGGTAATATCAAATCCTTGGGTTCGTAACCCTCTAAGTTCTGTCTTGAGCTTATTGACCTCAGTTCTGGGACGGTACTTCTCGTTCATCAAGTGCTTGAATGCTGACCACGGTAGTGCGTACGCATCATCTTGTCCCACTTGCTCTAGATAGGTATTCCACCATGTTAACGCAGAACCTGTGAAGGTATGCGTAGCGTACTTCACTTTGTCCTCTTCAGTACACTTACTTATGGCAAACACCGATTCAACCTTCTCGGTCCACCGTTTCAATCCGATCGGTCCTTCGGTTCCATCAAATTCCAAAGGTTTGCAGGCAGTGAATTCTTTGTAGGTGCATCCTACACGATTTCCTGTACTGCTAGATCCAAGGTTATTGTTGGTATGTAGCGCAGCCTGTACTGCGGCTATGTTTGAAGCTAGAAAAGTACGGAATTCCTCTTCATTCATATTCACGGTGTGTCGAGTAGTCGGTGCCATTTCCTTCAAAATAGTTAAATGGAACAAGTTAATCATACAGAATATTAAGAGTAGTTAATAGTATTTCGTAGCATAATATGAACTCATTTATAAAAGCTTTTTCTTCATATTAGCGTTTTATAAGTTTAAATTCGGGTAGTACCTACCCGTTAAGTTCATACTTAGTAGCTAATATACAATTCAACTACTACAATTCTATATGAAAAACTGATTATAATAATATTTCGCGTTCAAACTTTTACACAATATTTTACAAACTTACAATACCGCTTATTTTACATATAGCATGAAATATAGCACACAATAAATTTGATACAAGATGGTTGTGAAGATAATTCTAGCTAGTACACAAGTCGTTCAGCAAAGGCAATAAAGACACGTAATTCATACGTCCAGAAACAAGTCATGCATTCTGGTTTTACTAGGATTACTTCCCATCCTTGGTCTTGTGGAACATAACCGTTATGGCCGTTGATAAGACAGCGTGTTGTAACGTCGTCAAAGGGACGAGGGTTACGTAATGTCCAACAGTCCCGTAACAATCTAAAAACCTCATTTCTTACCCCAATTACCAACTCCGTCACTTGTGGGAACGTTTTGTTTAATAGCTGTAGCCCGATGTTCTTTTTCTCACTTTGGTGAGAAGCGAACATTACTAACCCGTAAGCATAGCATGCTTCTTTATGTTGCATGTTAGCCGCTTTTTCTAAATCATGAAGTCCTATATTCGGATACATTGAGTCAAAATAATTTCTTAACCCGTTGCGTAAAATAGCATTTGGGTTCCCCGCAATATATGTGTCAAAGTAAACACATCGTAACTTATGGGTTTCCCAATGTGATATCCCCCATCTTTCAAACGAAAGTCTCTTATAAACCAAGACATTCTTGGAACGTTCTTCGAATGTCTTACAAACTGATCTCGCCTTAAATAGTTGTGCCGAAGAATTCTGACCGACTCTAGACAAGATTTCATTAATCATGTCTCCGGGTAGATCTCTTAAAATATTGGGTTGTCTATCCATTTTATGTTTTTATACTGTAAAATAGACAAGAGTTAGATTCATAGAAAAAAATACTTATTAATACAAGCAATTTTTACATATATCATAAAGCATAAGCACACTATATTACATATATTACACCACACGAATACAACTATCTTATTCCGACTCGCTTGTTTCTTCTTCTTCGGTTTTGGTTCGTTTTGCCAAGTTTCTAGGGATATATGATGTTCCCCTAATACGAGCCGTCGTTATCCACATTGGTTTAGAAAAACCTGGTGGTTTAGAGGTTCCCGGGTCATTGTTACAACTTAAGGACTTCGGGGGTTGACGATACATATAAAGTTCATCGGGGTTGGAATTAGATTTCTCTATTTTTATGCCCTTTCCCTTATTATTTTCTTTTGCCTTTTTAAATTCAGTTGGGGTAATTTCTATAACATCATCGGAATTCTCGTCGGAATCCGATTCATCGGAGAATTGGTATTCCTCCCAATATTTTGCTTCCTTGGAGGAAACACCTTTGACCATAATTAACCTTGGTCGGCTGGTTGAGGATTTTCTTTTACTTAACCGTTTTATTATTTCCCCCACCGGTTCTATTTCTTCATCCGGTTCCGATTCTTCTTCCGGTTCCGATTCTTCTTCCGGTTCCGATTCTTCTTCCGGTTCCGACTCTTCTTCCGGTTCCTCTTCGGGAACTTGTGAATCAGTCCACGAATCATTCCAATTTACATTTGACTCTTCATTATTATTAGGTGAGTCAATGGGACTTGTTCTAGAGGTAGACATCTATCACATAATATCAAACGCGTTAAGAGATTAATATATCACATAATATTCACATGTTAAAAATATATAGTTTCCAACAAAATTTGTTAAGCAATCATTTTTCAAGTAAACACGGTCGAAGTCCAGACTCACTAATGCATCCTAACAAACTCGATAAGACACACTAATGCAAAATTCTGGTTCTCTAAGACCAACGCTCGGATACCAACTGAAATGTCCCGTTCTTATTGATTAAAAACGTTCCATATTAATTGATTTCGTTGCGAGGTTTTGACCTCTATATGAGACGTTTTTCAAAGACTGCATTCATTTTAAAACAAACCATAACCTTTATTTCATCAATAAAGGTTTAAAAAGCTTTACGTAGATTATCAAATAATGATAATCTAAAATATCCTGTTTACACACGACCATTACATAATGGTTTACAATACAAATATGTTACAACAAAATAAGTTTCTTGAATGCAGTTTTTACACAATATCATACAAGCATGGACTCCAAATCTCGTCCTTATTTAAGTATGCGACAGCGGAAGCTCTTAATAATCACATGAGAATAAACATGCTTAAAACGTCAACAAAAATGTTGGTGAGTTATAGGTTTAACCTATATATATCAAATCGTAATAATAGACCACAAGATTTCATATTTCAATACACATCCCATACATAGAGATAAAAATCATTCATATGGTGAACACCTGGTAACCGACATTAACAAGATGCATATATAAGAATATCCCCATCATTCCGGGACACCCTTCGGATATGATATAAATTTCGAAGTACTAAAGCATCCAGTACTTTGGATGGGGTTTGTTAGGCCCAATAGATCTATCTTTAGGATTCGCGTCAATTAGGGTGTCTGTTCCCTAATTCTTAGATTACCAGACTTAATAAAAAGGGGCATATTCGATTTCGATAATTCAACCATAGAATGTAGTTTCACGTACTTGTGTCTATTTTGTAAATCATTTATAAAACCTGCATGTATTCTCATCCCAAAAATATTAGATTTTAAAAGTGGGACTATAACTCACTTTCACAGATTTTTACTTCGTCGGGAAGTAAGACTTGGCCACTGGTTGATTCACGAACCTATAACAATATATACATATATATCAAAGTATGTTCAAAATATATTTGCAACACTTTTAATATATTTTGATGTTTTAAGTTTATTAAGTCAGCTGTCCTCGTTAGTAACCTACAACTAGTTGTCCACAGTTAGATGTACAGAAATAAATCAATAAATATTATCTTGAATCAATCCACGACCCAGTGTATACGTATCTCAGTATTGATCACAACTCAAACTATATATATTTTGGAATCAACCTCAACCCTGTATAGCTAACTCCAACATTCACATATAGAGTGTCTATGGTTGTTCCGAAATATATATAGATGTGTCGACATGATAGGTCGAAACATTGTATACGTGTCTATGGTATCTCAAGATTACATAATATACAATACAAGTTGATTAAGTTATGGTTGGAATAGATTTGTTACCAATTTTCACGTAGCTAAAATGAGAAAAATTATCCAATCTTGTTTTACCCATAACTTCTTCATTTTAAATCCGTTTTGAGTGAATCAAATTGCTATGGTTTCATATTGAACTCTATTTTATGAATCTAAATAGAAAAAGTATAGGTTTATAGTCGGAAAAATAAGTTACAAGTCGTTTTTTGTAAAGGTAGTCATTTCAGTCGAAAGAACGACGTCTAGATGACCATTTTAGAAAACATACTTCCACTTTGAGTTTAACCATAATTTTTGGATATAGTTTCATGTTCATAATAAAAATCATTTTCTCAGAATAACAACTTTTAAATCAAAGTTTATCATAGTTTTTAATTAACTAACCCAAAACAGCCCGCGGTGTTACTACGACGGCGTAAATCCGGTTTTACGGTGTTTTTCGTGTTTCCAGGTTTTAAATCATTAAGTTAGCATATCATATAGATATAGAACATGTGTTTAGTTGATTTTAAAAGTCAAGTTAGAAGGATTAACTTTTGTTTGCGAACAAGTTTAGAATTAACTAAACTATGTTCTAGTGATTACAAGTTTAAACCTTCGAATAAGATAGCTTTATATGTATGAATCGAATGATGTTATGAACATCATTACTACCTTAAGTTCCTTGGATAAACCTACTGGAAAAGAGAAAAATGGATCTAGCTTCAATGGATCCTTGGATGGCTCGAAGTTCTTGAAGCAGAATCATGACACGAAAACAAGTTCAAGTAAGATCATCACTTGAAATAAGATTGTTATAGTTATAGAAATTGAACCAAAGTTTGAATATGATTATTACCTTGTATTAGAATGATAACCTACTGTAAGAAATAAAGATTTCTTGAGGTTGGATGATCACCTTACAAGGTTGGAAGTGAGCTAGCAAACTTGAAAGTATTATTGATTTTATGAAACTAGAACTTTTGGAATTTATGAAGAACACTTAGAACTTGAAGATAGAACTTGAGAGAGATCAATTAGATGAAGAAAATTGAAGAATGAAAGTGTTTGTAGGTGTTTTTGGTCGTTGGTGTATGGATTAGATATAAAGGATATGTAATTTTGTTTTCATGTAAATAAGTCATGAATGATTACTCATATTTTTGTAATTTTATGAGATATTTCATGCTAGTTGCCAAATGATGGTTCCCACATGTGTTAGGTGACTCACATGGGCTGCTAAGAGCTGATAATTGGAGTGTATATACCAATAGTACATACATCTTAAAGCTGTGTATTGTACGAGTACGAATACAGGTGCATACGAGTAGAATTGTTGATGAAACTGAACGAGGATGTAATTGTAAGCATTTTTGTTAAGTAGAAGTATTTTGATAAGTGTATTGAAGTCTTTCAAAAGTGTATAAATACATATTAAAACACTACATGTATATACATTTTAACTGAGTCGTTAAGTCATCGTTAGTCGTTACATGTAAGTGTTGTTTTGAAACCTTTAGGTTAACGATCTTGTTAAATGTTGTTAACCCAATGTTTATAATATCAAATGAGATTTTAAATTATTATATTATCATGATATTATCATGATATTATCATGTATGAATATCTCTTAATATGATATATATACATTAAATGTCTTTACAACGATAATCGTTACATATATGTCTCGTTTAAAAATCATTAAGTTAGTAGTCTTGTTTTTACATATGTAGTTCATTGTTAATATACTTAATGATATATTTACTTATCATAGTATCATGTTAACTATATATATATCCATATATATGTCATCATATAGTTTTTACAAGTTTTAACGTTCGTGAATCACCGGTCAACTTGGGTGGTCAATTGTCTATATGAAACATATTTCAATTAATCAAGTCTTAACAAGTTTGATTGCTTAACATGTTGGAAACATTTAATCATGTAAATATCAATCTCAATTAATATATATAAACATGGAAAAGTTCGGGTCACTACAGTGGTGGTTGGTCGTGGTGGGTGATTGTGGTGGTGGTTGGTGGTGGTTGGTGGTGATGGTGGTGTGTGGTGGTGATTGGTGGTGGTGGTGGTTGAGGGTGGTGGGTGGTGGTTGGTGGTGATGGTGGTTGGTGGTGGCGGTTGGTGGTGATGGTTGGTGGTGGTGGTGGTTATTGGTGATGGTTGGTGGTGGTGGGTGGTGGTGGTTGGTGGTGGTTGGTGGTAGGTGGTGGTGGTGGTTGGTGGTGGTGATTATGGTTGTGGTGGTTGGTGGTGGTGGTGGTTGGTGGTGGTGGTTGGTGGTGGTGAAGGTGGTTCATAATATGTTAACTTTTGTATAATTAATTTTATTAATTATAATTATTAAAATGTCTATTTTAACCTTCCATGAATTTTAACCAAAATGAAGTTTTATGATATTTTGTGGTCCACATTTGCTTATCCAGTTTGTACTCGTTTTAAGCTTAGCTACGGATCGTGCCCATATATATATATGTATATATATGTATATATATATATATATATATATGTATACACATATATATACATATATATACATATATATACAAATATAATTCGTTTCGTTAAACAATTATAGAAACGAAACATCAACCTCTAAATTTAATCTTTACTAGTTATAATTCAGTTTTCAATTTCGTTTTTTCACTAAATTTATTCAATTAATACGTAAATAAAAACACAAATTATTAAGTAAAAAAAAAAATGTGAAATTATCATCGTTCCATCAAAGAGAAAATACTGTTTTGAAATTAACCACATATTTTCTCAAAACATAATTTTAAAAATACATAAATAGCCAAACTATATCAAAAAGTATATCTTTTAACTTTCTTTTCATATAACTCATTAAACTAATTCATTAATTTAAAAATATTCAAAAGGTAAGCTGTATCAACTTTTAACACGCCAATAATGGCTGCTCCGTATTTACTAAAATTGCATTATACCAAAAATTTAACTAACTTAATAAAAATGTCAAAAGTTTGAATTTCTTTGATAACGACTTTGATAAATCATAAGTAATTGTTAAGAATATCTTGGACCAAAACAAGTAAACAACCTCCCTTTTTGCATATAAAATATTAGGGTAACCTAACATTTTTGTACCAATGTACTACGGATTATATACTACTCCTAATAATACTAGTACCATACCATACCATACCACTACAATATAAAAGACAAAACCCCCAAATAATAGAGGCTATGTACTACCATGTATCTATATCTATATCTATGTCCAATTATAACATCTCACATTTCACATATTTAAGAAAATGAAGACCCATTTCATCTAAAAACTTTTCATAAAAAACCCATATTTTATCTTTGATTCTTTCCTTGATCTGAAGTTAAAGATTCAATCTTTTTCATATTTACATCAATCTTGATCACCTGGGTATCACCGGAAATGTCAAAAAACTCAACTTCTATCGCCGGTTCCGGTCCGGGTTCCGGCACCGGAGACTATTTCACACCATACCCAGATGAAGTACTCGAAAACGTACTCGAAAACGTTTTAGTTTTCTTGAAAACACGGCGTGATCGTAACGCTGTTTCATTGGTGTGCAAATCATGGTACCGTGCGGAAGCATACACCAGATCAGATCTGTTTATCGGAAATTGTTATGCTGTTTCGCCACAACGTGTACTTAACCGGTTTAAAAGAATCCGATCTGTTTCTTTAAAAGGAAAACCCCGGTTCGCTGATTTTAGTCTGGTACCAGCTGATTGGGGTGCGCACTTTACCCCTTGGGCTTCTGCTATGGCTTCTGGCTATCGTGCGCTTGAAAAGATTTATCTTAAACGTATGTCAGTTACTGATGATGACCTGGCAATGATCGCTCACTCATTTGCGAATTTAAAGGAACTTGTTCTAGTTTGTTGTGATGGATTTGGTACTGGTGGCCTCTCAGTTATTGTTAGCCAATGCAGGTAAAATTTAAAATTAGGGTTTCGTCTTCAAAACTAACATTTTTTATAAATATATAAAATAATAAATAATTCTAATTCAGATCTGTTTCTATCATTATATTCTGTTGTTATGTTATATTCTCAGCTTGATCCAATTAGTTTAATGACTAAACTAATCAATTACCATAATGTTAGATTAGATTTAGTTAAATCCATATATATGTGTGTGTATATAATGAAATTGTGAGTGATTATAGTATGCATAATGTGAAAATAGGAATCTACGTGTACTGGAACTGAATGAAGATGAGGTATCAGACGATGAAATCGATTGGATATCGTGTTTTCCGTCTGAAGGGACGAGTAATTTGGAATCATTATGTTTCGATTGCGTTGAATGCGCGATTAATTTCGATGCATTAGAGAGACTAGTAGCAAGGTCACCATTGTTGAAGAAGCTTAGATTGAATCGTTACGTTTCAATTGGACAGCTTTATCGGTTGACTTTACGAGCACCACAGTTGACTCATTTGGGTACTGGTTCGTTTGGTCAGTTTGAAGGGGATAATCAGGAACTTGATTCTAGGGCTTCTTTTGCTGCTTGTAAATCGGTAGTTTGTCTTTCGGGTTTTAGGGAAATCGCACCTGAATATCTTCCGATGATTTATCCAGTTTGCGCTAATCTTACGTCGTTGAATCTTAGTTACGCTAACATTAATGCTGAGCAGTTGAAGCCCGTTATTCGCCAGTGTCATAAACTACAGGTTTTTTGGGTAAGTATCAACATATATTCTTTTAACTAAAGTTTTGATTTTGATTATGATCTGAGAGGTATTTTGGATTCGTGTTATGAAAATTCATTATATGATTACTGTTTGTTAGGTTCTGTCTAAACTGATTCTGCTTCCGATTATTCTCTAAGTATTTAATTTTTTTTAATCATCCTAACTTGAGACTTGTATGCTTATTTCACAATGTGTATTCTTTCTTTTATGTATTTTGCTAACGACAACCCTTCATTGACACACTTTAATTTGTTGTACAATTTGGTAACTGTCATTTTAAAAGTAATAAATAACTGCCGTATACATTACATTAAAGCGTGTTAACGAGGGCTGTCGTTAGCAAAATCATACTTTTATTAACATGTCTATTTAGGGGTGTGCATCTATTAATCAGGATTTAACAAAAAAATTACCGTTTTTGTTACAATCTTTTAACAAAAAATTTACTATTTTTGATACTAATGGGTTAACATCACACATTATAATCTGCGATAATTTCTTTAACTTTACAATGATAATCTAAACTTTTACCTGCAAATGTAGATCTTGATGTCTATATTTAGGCTTATAATCAACTTTAACATAAAATCAAACAAGAGCATTTGATATTGATGCTAATTACCTGCACAGACACATTTTGCATCTATACTTGATTAGAATTAGTTGCAAAAACTTGTCTAATATTTTTTCACTTTCAATTAATTTATATTCAGGCACTTGATTCAATTGGTGACGAAGGACTTGAGGCAGTTGCAGATACATGTAAAGATCTTCGCGAGCTTCGTATTTTTCCGTTAAATCCTTCTGAAAACGCCGAGGGGCTCGTTTCCGAAGTGGGTCTCCTCGCAATTTCAATCGGGTGTCGAAAACTCGAATCCATTCTTTACTTTTGTCAACGAATGACAAACGCAGCCGTTGTAGCCATGTCCGAAAACTGCCCTAACATCATTGTGTTTCGGCTATGTATAATAGGCCGGTACAGACCTGACCGAATAACCGGTCAACCCATGGACGAGGGTTTCGGTGCCATTGTAAAAAACTGTAAGAAACTAACTCGGTTAGCCATTTCTGGTTTGTTAACCGACCAGGCGTTTAGTTACATCGGGCAATACGGTAAATTGGTCCGAACGTTATCCGTGGCGTTTAACGGGGACAGTGATACGGGTTTAAAATACATTTTAGAAGGGTGCGTGAGTTTACAAAAGCTCGAGATTAGGGATAGTCCGTTTGGCGATATGGGTTTACAATCGGGTTTGCATCATTTTTACAATATGAGGTTTGTTTGGTTGTCGTCATGTAGGGTTACTCGACAAGGGTGTTTGGATATTGCGACAAGATTACCGAAATTAGTGGTCGAGGTTTTTCGTCGAGATGAGGAGGAAGGAGGTGAAAGAGATGATTTTGTCGAAACGCTTTATATGTATAGATCACTTGATGGACCACGAGCCGATGCACCACAATTTGTCAAGATTTTGTGATAATTTGCAGACGTAAGCAATCAATCAATCGGTATACGGTTTTTTAGCAGCAATAATTCAAGGTTTCAGTAACAGCTGTTGAAAAGTGATGTAGGGACACTACTGATTACATATGTGACCCGTTTCAACAGGGTCGTCTCATTAATTTTGAGGGTCCTGTCTGTTAGAGATATAAAATATATAAAATGGGCCCTGATAAAAATTAAAGAAAGTGTACATTTTCAGGTGCAATCGTGTAATGGATATGTTGTGAAACGTACAGGCGTCGGTTGCAAGACACGAGGGTTAGTTGTGATTAGTTATGATTTACACCCGTTTCAAGACTGAAGATTCTAACGAACGATTTAAAACGGGGACACTGTTGTTTAGCTACAAGTATTAGTTCATTGCATTTTTATGTTGTAACATTCAACATTTTTGATGGTTGTGGGTAAGACTTGATCCTCAACTGGGAAATTTGTCTGAGTTTCTTTCTTGGAAAAAATGGTAGTTTGATGTTGAATTGATGATGGTATTATTCTTTGATTTTGTAGCAGAGAAATTTGAGAGTTCTGATTTATCTTTTATTTATTACTGTAAGATGTTAGGGAACTAATACCTTTGAATGATACATTCATATCTTTTTTATTTTTATTTTACAACTGTTACTAAAGATGTTTTTGGTGGTCAAAAAGTACTTGAATCTGTGGTCATTTGAGAGTTCTGTTTTTGTTCTATACCGGAAATGATTTAATTTAGAAATATGTACAATTTTTTTTATGCATGAAAAAGTTTAAATACCTTGGGCTTTCTTCTCTCTCTATTTTTTTTTTATGTATATTAAGAAAAATCCATATAAGTACCAAATATTGTAAATACCACTCTTATTCATATAAATTTCACTTTTCTCAAAGACATACGAGTATATAAATAGTTATTCTTACGCATAATGCATAAATATACAAAAAAAATATTTAAAGGTCAACTGATACACGTGAAATTTTTCATGAATATTTACAGATTAGAGCATTCACAATAATAACGCACTTCTTAATATTAGCACACTGTTACACTAGCGTTACATCACCATTTCCTTCTCATTTTCTTCTTATCACTCACAACCATTAGATCATTTTTAATGGTGAATGTAAAGTACGTAATAATAATAATAATATTTTTAGTATATTTATGATAGTCCGGAGTGTTTCTTCATTTGATGGAAGGTAATAACAACACGACTCGAGTTTTCATTGGATTTGATTAATCGTTTGAACGGTTCACTTTTATATTGCCTCTTACCTCATATCTTTTCGGGAGTTTTACTTTGTTCGTCTTCAATTAGGTTTTCAATGACTATTTCTAATGATTTGTTAGGCCGTTACGTAAGAAGATTCGGGGTTTGGTGACTTCACCGAGTTTGGTTATTGGTTATGTATTGTTTCAATATTGTTTACATTATTCAATTCATGTTATGTGTATTACTTATATAGTTGGATCATTTGAAATAGTCTATTAGAGTCTCCATTAATTGTAACTCATGTCTTTAATTTTTATTTAACACAATTTTCAGTTGTTTCGTACGTTTAGGGTGTAGTCTGTCGCTTCCATATCTTGTTGTTTTGCTATGTTTCATGTTTAGTGATGTTGTTTGTATTTTCTTTGGTTTTTAGTTTAGTTGGTAGCTTTAGGTCGTTAGCGGTTAGTTTGGATCTTGTGCGATGGTTATGTAGGGGGTTGTTGTTTAGTTTGAGTGTGCTTCGTTTGTGCCTTGTTAGGTTTGATGTTGGTTTGTTTGGTGGTGTTTTGCCCGACTATTGCTCCTTTCAGCTTTAGTTGTCATTTGAGTGGTGTCTAGTTGTATGGCGTTTTATTTGGTTTTGTTTGGTTGTAAACTATTTTGACGGGTCCTTTCATTTTTAATGAAAGGTTTTCTATAAAGGTTTTAAGTTTTTAGCAAAAATAAAATAACATCGTTTTGAAAATAATATATTCTCTCCCAAATCTATTATTTTCAGACAAAAAACACAATTTAAGAAATAATGACTGTCACATATACATTTTTGTTAACTTTTAAGTTTTAAGTTTTATCTTTTTACCTCTGTTTTTGTCTTACAGGTGTAAAGTGGGGTAAAAAGAATAAATTTAACATATTTTTCTTACTCCGTATTTATTTATTATAAAAATAATACGGTGGACTAAGACGAAAGGAATACTCCGTAATAAATATATAATTAAATCTTAATTTAATAATTGAAATTAAAGTGATGTTGATTGGATGGTGAAGGGCTAGGGCCTGAGGGCCTTGTTGAACTCAAAATAATTGTATACAAGTACAAACATCGGTGGTCCCTCAACATACCTAACCCATATTTCTCATTTACTTTCATGTTTTGTTCACTTGTACGATATGCATTTTTTATGAACTTATAAAGGGTTTGTGGGGTTAAAAAAGTATTTTCAAACGTCATACCACACCTGAACTTTCTTTATGGCCCTGCCAAACTTCTAAAGACTAGTGCCTTTTCTGATACTAATACCAATATACATTTGGAAATACTGTTATTTTATCTATTTTTGTCGGAAGAACAAAAAATAATACTCCGTAATTAAATTAAGTCGTATATATACATCATACTTAACAGCTTATCGTCGAGACGTCAACTTTTATATTTATTTTATAATTTATAGACAAATAGACAATAAGACTGTTTCGAACGTGGCGTCAAAAAGCTCTCCGTCAACTGATCTGGCCGTTTTTGGCGCCCCTGACATCGATATCGGGGCGTCAGAATCTGACGCGTCGGAGCGTCAATTGAGAATCTGACGGAAGAAAGAGAGCTCGTTTAGGGACACGTGGTAGGTGCTGGTTGGTTTGACCGTTTCAAACGGATATATATCCGTTGGAATTTGTTTTTTTTTTAATTTCGAAAATATAACTTTACCAATTTATTTTATATACATAAACATACATATACACATATATCTTCATCTTCAACCTCTTCATCCTCCATCTTCACAAAAAACAAAATATGACAAACCCAAATCAAAGACCAAATACTTCAAACGAATGATCAATCTACAGCAGTTATTTGGGTGGCGGTACAACAAGCCCGAATAATTATCAACAACTTCCATTGGTCACGTCTCAATTCCGTATTTTGACACCCGAACAACAACATCAAATGTTATTAGAGCAACAACGTTTGTTCGGTGAAGGGCAACAAAATCGGAATTTTCAAGATCGTAATTTTCAAATCCCGATGACTCCGACTTATCATGAAGAAACGGTGTCGGATACTCAAGAAACGGCCTTGAAAACACAAGATCGTAGAGTAAGAAAACATAAAAGAAGATAGTGACTTTATTCTTCCTTTGAATAAATATTGTCAACATTTTAATAAAAGGAAATGTCATACATATTTAGAAGGAATGTTAATACTTCATACTTGACCTAAGTTAGTTTGAAAATAATTATGGAAATCTTAAACATAGTCTTAAGGACTACATTTATCAATCCGAATTTTGCTATCGACAACCGTAAAAACATTTTATACACGTTAAGAATAATCCTAAGAATTTTTATTTGTAAAATTCTTATCTTTATGACGCAATGATCCATGGATTCTAACCCGATATTGCAATTGGGGCTGGAGATGGATTAAATGTCAAGACCACCAGAAGATATGTTCAAACTATTTATTTGGAAATTAAAAGCCTATTTAATTTAAAGACAACCTCCAAATGAAAATATTAGTGTGACTTTTTGAATGTCTGTGGAACAAATGTCTGTGGATGATGCGATTGATCAATATACTGACAAACTAAGGTTTGCGCATCAATGGGTTCCAGATGAACGATCTAAAATTGATCATTTTGTGGAAATGTTATTACCAGAATATCGAACTTTGGCAAGAACTGCCACCACTTTATCTCAAGCTTTTGTTGTGGCAAAAATGGTTGAGGGTGATATTAAAGCTGCAATAAACCGTAAAAAAAGAGAATGTAAGTCTTCAGCAGCAAAGTCAAACAATAAGTCAACCTAGTTTAAAGTCAACGAAATCTTTTTGAAACAAGATGAAAAGGAAACAGACTCAGAGTGTATCTAAGTCGAAATTTAAAACGTGGTGTGTTCATTGCAGAGCAAGTCACGGTGGAGATTGTTCTGAAAGAACGCGTCGATGTTACCGATGTGGTTTAATAGGACATGATATCCAGTCTTGTTCATTTAAGGATAATGTATGTTGGAATTGTCAGAATGAAGGTCATCGATCTGATCAGTGTCCATTCGTGAGAAAGTCATATTCTGAATCAAGGTCTGGGACAAGGTCAGGATCAACCGGGGGTTCGACAAGAGGATCATCAGTTTAGTAATGGGGCAGAAGAGGAAGAAATCCTCTTGAATCTATAAGGTATGTTCTTGATTAATTGTTATATATATAAGTGTACTGTTGATTGTGAACAACTACTTGACTGTGTTTGTAGTCAGTGGGGATTCACTGAGATTTTTTATGATACAATTACTTCCTCCCTAAGGGCCGAAGTAATCAAAGGTTTAGTGGTTCCAACCACAATGATTGTGATTGGAAGTACTTTTGGATATTTAGGGAACTTAGTCTCTATGACATGTCTGTGTGATATTTATAGATTGTTTCTTCGGCCGTTTGTAATGTGTTTGCTCTACTGCATGATTATGTGCATGTGAAGTGATTACTCCTCGCCGTAAAGTAAAAGTAGTCGGTGGTTTGATGACTCCTGTTACATAAGTTATGTCAGGAGACCATAGACATTATTGGGATTTTATTCCCTTCTGATTGGTTGCCATGCCTTAGGTGATTGCTATGTTCTCTAAGACTGGTTAAATATGATGCACTAGTTATGTTTTCCATGATTCTTGTAATTTGTTGGTTATATACTACATGTGACTTTTGGCTATGTTCCATGTGAAGTGGTTGCCCTGATTTTAGTGACTTGTCTATTATGAAAGTCTTGCTATAACGTCATGTATGACCTGATAAGACTGCGTAGGGCTATGTGATTTGTACTTTTACCTCGGACTGACGGGACACACTTAGTGGCCCGTAAGGATTGGAATAGGATAGTAGTCCCATTGTATATAGATAAAGGACTTAAACCCTGTATATAGCCCCCAGGTGTATGTGATTTGTACATTATGTAGAATGTTGGCCCTACTGTATTGCTTACAATAAATGCTTAGATTAAAATGCGTGAGATAGTAGTGAAGCCTTAAGGAATGGTTTTTCTTTCCTTAGACTTGCGTGAATTGTGGCAACCTTTAGAAAGGAATTATGGGTAGTGTTCCCCGAGTGGTCTTTTAAAAGACAGAGAAACCCTTGACCTGAGTGGTTATTGATACTGAGTGTGTATTATTACTGGAAGAAAGAGCTAAGTGTTGGACAGTGTTTAGAATTGTGACTAGTGTATCGTTAAGATAGAATGGCATGACTTGATAAATTCCTATGCTTGGGATGGTCGTGTGATATTTGTATATAACAGTTATAACCTTCGGGAATTAGATTGATGATACATGGGCTGTTATTGATTTACAAACGGTGTAATTTCCATAAACTGAACTTGGACTATTGTGATATGTTGTAAATGATGACTAGATCGGATTTAGTTAGATATCCATGTGTGAAGAATTCGTGATGATTAATGATTTAAGACTGATAAGACTTGTTGACCAGTGATAAAGTAAATTTCCTTAACTCCGATGCTTGACAGGAAATTGTGTGTCTTGACCAAGGTGTGAATCATATAGGATTTTCCTTATCAAGTGACTCAGAAAGAAGGTATGATTTAGAAGAATATACTAGCGTCTGGCCAACGAAAGTATATTGTGGTAAATCATACAGGAATTCTGAGAACCTGAAGGAAATATAAAAGACTCGAACTGTACATGGACAGTGGATTGACTGTTGAACAATGAATTATATGAGTATCAAATGACTAACCTGAATAATTTTGGTAGATTAAAGACATATTTTGTGAACATATGTACAGATTAATGGAATAAATGAAATTTAATTGCCTTTGCTTGGAAATTTGAGGAAATTTAACGGGGTAAAGAGTTAAACCTGGTGATAATTTTGGGTGAATTTGATGGTACAAGTGGTATACTGACAGAATTTTGACCTTAACTCATGAGTTGACCGTGGCAATATATGGGCACTGGTAGTTAGTAGAACGACGTTTGGAGTGAATGTCATTGTTTTGGACGATGATTGGTTGTAAAAATTGACTATCCTTTGCATTTTGACGGGAATGATGATAAGTTTAGAATGACAAAGGGGTTGGATTGTAGTATTGACCTTGGTAAGTGAGTATGTGTAATCCGTTGATTCAAGGTTCGCTGATAATGATGACCGATTAAGTAAGTTAGAATAATTGGGTATGATCTTTTGGACTTGAATATGAATTAGAAATTAGAGGTGGTGATGAACCTGTGACTTTTTGATAATGACTGACCAGATTCCGAGGACGGAATCTTCTTAAGGCGGTAGATTTGTAACACCCTCAAACTGGGCTTAGTAGTAAATGACCTTTTTATCCTTAGTTAATATTAATTTATTAATATTAGTGATTTTAATAATTATGTTTTCATAATTAGTGGTGTATGGGATAAAGTGCGTTTTGTGACAAGGGTCACAGAACAAGTTTCGTTATATGAAATGGACCTCGTTAGGGCTACCTAATGAGGTACATTGTGTTTTTGATAACTGGTAAATACCCGTGTGAAATGGGGAGTGGGGTTTCCTCACTATGAAGAAACCCCAACTGAATATATACTCCTGTACATTCCTTCCTTTACCATTTGAAGGAAGTCGTCTCCAGACATGGAATACCAGTCTCTATTATCTCTGATATGGATGGCAGATTTGTTTCATGATTCTGGCACACGTTGCAACAAGCATTGGGGACTCGTCTAGACATGAGTACTGCCTATCACCCACAAACTGATGGGCAAAGTGAAATGACGATACAGACCCTTAAAGACATGCTACGAGCATGTGTCATTGATTTCGGAAACAGTTGGGATCGACATCTACCGTTAGCAGAATTTTCCTACAACAACAGTTACCATTCGAGTATTGAGATGGCGCCGTTTGAGGCACTTTATGGTAGAAAGTGCAGGTCTTCGATTTGTTTAAGTGAAGTGGGGGATAGACAGATTACAGGTCCAGAAATTCTCCAAGAAACTACAGAGAAAATCATTTAAATTCAACAACGGTTGAAAACCGCCCAGAGTCGACAAAAGAGCTACGCAGACAGTAAAAGAAAAGATATAGAATTTGAAATTGAAGAGATGGTCATGCTTAAGGTTTCACCTTGGAAAGGCGTTGTTCGATTTGGTAAATGGGGGAAACTGAATCCAAGGTACATTGGATCATTTAAAATTATAAATCGTGTCGGACCAGTAGCTTACCGACTTGAATTACCTCAACAACTCGCCGGCGTACATGATACTTTTCACGTATCAAATCTGAAGAAATGCTTAGCCAAAGAAGATCTCACTATTCCTTTAGACGAAATCCAAATCAATGAAAAACTTCAATTCATTGAAGAACCCGTCGAAATAATGGATCGTGAGGTTAAAAGACTTAAGCAAAATAAAATACCAATCGTTAGGGTTCGATGGAATGCTCGTAGAGGAACCGAGTTCACCTGGGAGCGTGAAGATCAGATGAAGAAGAAATACCCGCACTTATTTCCAGATGATGCGTCAACACCTCCAACTGCTTAAAATTTCGGGACGAAATTTATTTAATGGGTAGGTACTGTAGTGACCCGAACTTTTCCATGATTATATATTATATGAGATTAATATTTACATGAATAAATGTTTCCAACATGTTAAGCAATCAAACTTGTTAAGACTTGATTACTTGAAACGGATTTTGTGTTAACCTTTGACCACCCAGTTTGTCCGATGATTCACGAACGTTATAACTCGTATATGACATGTTAATATATATATGGACATATAGATATGTTTAACATGATGAAATGATATTTAAGTATCTCATTATGTATATTAACAACAAACTATATACATAAAACAAGACTACTAACTTAAGGAATTCAAAACGATATATATATGTAACGATTATCGTTGTAATAACGTCTTACTATTTATATATCATATTAAGATATATTAATAAATTATGTTATCATGATAATGTAACAATTTAACATCTCATTAGATATATTAACAATGGGATTATTTACATTTAACGAAATCGTTAACTTAAAGGTTTCAAATCAACACTTACATGTAACGACTAACGATGACTTAACGACTCCGTTAAAATGCATTTACATGTAGTGTATTAAGATGTAATATTACACTTTTTAAAGACTTCTTGACATATATCAAAGTACTTCTACTTAACAAAAATGCTTACAATTACATTCTCATTCATTTTCATCAACAATTCTACTCGTATGCACCCGTATTCATACTCGTACAATACACAGCTCCTAGATGTATATACTATTGGTATATACACTTCAATTATCAACTCTTAGTAGCCTTAATGAGTCATCAAACATGTGGGAACCATCATTTGGCAACTAGCATGAAATATCTGCAGTGACCCGAACTTTTCCATGATTATATGTTGTAACGACCCGACTTTTTCGACTTGCTTTTGTGCCTTGTGTTTTTGCGAAACTGCGTAATCGTGTGTACTGTGCTACTTTATACTCTGGAATCTTTATACACATGGCTTACTTTCATTTATGTGTTAAAATGTGCCTTTAAGTACGTAGGATACTTAACTTGATCACCGGAAACCTTTATGACCGTTAGTGTCACTTGACATTACGAACAAACTGTGTACTGCGTACACGTTTAACTTTTGTCGTAATCAGAATATTATGACTACGAAATCTTAATTATTATTTCATAATAATAATTACTTGGGTTTTTAGATGCTTAATTACGCGTAGTAATTTACTTATGTTTACTAGTTAGTCTTGTTGGACTTTCTACCTTGTTGGGCCCTAGCCCACCCTACACTAGTTAGTGGACTATTTAATTAGCCCAATTATTAATAGCTAGTGACCCATTAATATGTAAGACAAATGCCCATTTATTAGAGGGAACATGCTAGCATTTGTGTCAAGTATTATCCTTAATGTTGCATGGATCCTAACATAAGCACCAACTTTAGGCAACCATTAACCAAAAAGCAAAAGTTGGTGTCCCTTGTCCCCCTCCAAAAATCACGGCCACCACCCCCCTCCCCTCACCCCATTCACCTATAAATACAAGCCTCATTCCATCCATTTTACACTTGCTTTCATTTGTAATTTATACACACTCACTCTCTAATTCTTTCTCTAGTTCTTTCTCTCTCTAAAAAGTGTAAGTATTGATTTTTCTTCTTCTTCTTCCTCTCTCTCTCTCACGAATTCATCATCATCATCATCATGGGTCTAGCTTTTTGGATTTTGATCTTGATTACATCTTGTAGATTCAAACATGAATTTGAATCCTTCAAGAACATGGAAAATTCAAGCTTTATAGCTTTGAATCTTCACCTACTTTATAGATCTATATCTTTTAACTTTAATTTTGTTATTTTGTTATAAAGATTCAAACTTGTGTTTGTAATCTTCATGTAACTTAAAGATCCAAGCTTTATGCATCAAGATCTTCAAGAACAACCAAGATGCAAGCTTTCTAGCTTGAATCTTTATATCTTTTGTTGGATCTAAGTTTCCTAGCTTATGATCTCATTATTTTGTTATAAAGATCAAAACTTGTGTTTATGGTCTTCATGTAACTTAAAGATCTAAGCTTTATGCTTCAAAGTTCTTCAAGAACACTAAAGGTTCAAGCTTTCTAGCTTTGTGACCTTATAACTTGTGTGAAAGGGATCCAAGCTCTCTAGCTTAGGGTTACATCACTTCATTTGACTTAGTTTATGTTCATACTTTCTTGATTGAAGTAAAGTTTGTAGCTTTAGTTATAAATGTAACTTGTAATTGTGTTAAGACTAAAGATATGATGTAACCTTGGTTCATCATCCATTTAAGACTCTTAAATGAGTTGTGTTCTTACTTGGTCTTAACATATTGTGTGTTAATGATAGAATCTTTGTCAAGATGATGCTAACCCATCAACGAGTTGTACACTTGAAGCTACAAGCATCAAGGATGAGAACCGTGATGAGCATCAAGCACTAAGAACCCCACCGGAGCACATTGCTTACTATTTTTGGGATCTTATCAGACCACTTGGGCTACTAGAAAGTTGATTTTCAGTTAGTTCGGTTCGAGTATATGATTTTCCGTTTAGACCTCATCGTAATCCGAGTTACGGTTTAGGATTTATGGCCTTCCGAAAGTCACTACACCCTATTACCGTTGTGCTGAAATTTCTGACCTACTCGCACTTAAACAGTCGCCATGGTCAAACGAAGACAAGTTTGATTCTGGAAATTGGTCAGCAACTAGGGGACTCATATACAGAGCCATAGCCAATGATTAAGAGTCTTTTCGATTTACGTAGAGGTGTAGCAGCTGACCGAAGTCAGCCTATTGTTTCGATCTCTATTCTTGTCAAACTTACTTAGCTTTTATGATGATGAATGATGATGATGACACTTAAACTTATTTTATGCACTATTAGAACTTATGAGGAAAACATACTGACCTAGTAACCTTTGACTTAGGTTGACGACCTTTCGGACCGACTTACTACTTGCACACTTTCATTATCGACTTTACCGCTCTTATCACTGTGAGTTATAGCATCCCTTTTTACTCTAACTATTTTGGGACTGAGAATACATGCGCTTTTTACGTTTTACATACTAGGCACGAGTACTTAAACTTTATATATGTGTGGGTTATACAACGGCATAAACTTTCCCCTTAGCTCGGTAATGTTTAGTCATTGATCTTTGAACCGGTGAACGCGAATCTTAGATATGGATCCATAGGGTTTGACATCCCCACTCGGGCTAGTCGCGCTAGCATTTAATGGGTGTTTAATACTTCGTAAACATACGCACTCTCCAAGTGTACTTTTAGGGGGTTACAAACGTTAAGTTAGTTACCAAGTGCCCACGGTTAAGCATATACTTTTCATACTATTTTGAAACGCTGTTTGAAGCACTGAAATCTTGTGTCCTACCTTACTTTACTGTTACAACTTAAACTATAGCTCACCAACATTATTGTTGACGTTTTTAAGCATGTTTTCTCAAGTGCTTAGAGGTTTGTTGCTTCCGCTGTTTAGACTTGTTGTCTTGGTGTTTAAACCTGCTGTTAAGGACCTGCTGTGCTAGAATTCCGCTGCATTACTTAGAGATGTCTCAATCATGGAACTTTTCTTTTGCATTCGTAGTTTATGTTATTTTCAAATAATGACTTTGTAACGACCTTTGTGTCACGTTATATTTTGTAAACGCTATCTTTTATGAATACAAAACTGGTTTTCAAATAGAATGTAGTATTCGACCGTGTAAAGATCCTGTTGTTGACGAATCGTACACGATGGTTTTGTACGGAGCGTCACATTTGGTATCAGAGCATTGGTTGTAGGGAATTAGGTTGCATTAGTGAGTCTAGACCGGACCGAGTAGGATTCACTAATAGGACTAATCTACAACTTGCTAGTTTACTTTTTTCCGCGAAACATACTGCATGCTGCTGCTTACTTTTACTGCTATATGACGTATACTGCTACTTGATTTTCATTACTGCATGCTATTATCTGCTTCCGATTGCATGATACTTCTGTACGATTTGCTATTATTGCCATGCTATTTACTGCTTTAGATTGTCGTAGTTATTTTGCCTAATACGTGCTTTCTTTATGACTTACTGACATGGAAAAAGTCATTTTTCCCTGTTCAGATGTCGGATGTCCCGCCCGTTATCATCTTAGAGAGCGACTCAGACTCACCCTCCACCTCGCCTGCCATTGTTGTCGATTCACAGATTCTGTCGTCGACACACTCCAGTGACTCTGGCGCTTCGTCCTCTAGAGCCAGTGGCCATGCACCCGACCTAGTGATCACCTCAGACGGACACGAGGATCCACCGGAGATTCCAGCTCCACTCATCCCAGGACCCTCGGAGCCACAGCACCATTCCGGTGGTGTTGTGATTCCCGGGGAATACGGGGACGTTCCGTTCCATAATGAGCATAACCATTGGGCTAGACGCCTTCCTGATGGGCGTGTCGTGCCGATCCCACCTTTCAGATATCGGATTATGACTACTGGCCGAGCAGAGCCACCTCCAGCTGTTTTCGACGACTCATCATCCGACGACTCATTCTATGATGACTCCAGTGACGAGGATTCCGACGAGGACCCTGAGGAGGCGCCCGTGCAGCCACCCTTTACCCCGCCAAAAAAGCGGTATCGTTTCGATGATACCGTTATTCCAGGGGTTAACGGAGGTAGGTCGTTCGTTAACGCACATGGACTGAGGACTAGGGTCACTGCCCGCAAGCGGGTTGTGCCGTATCCTGCTGTAACAACCCTCACTTTTCGACTTCTAAATTTAGTGAATTAACCCTAGGGTTATCTGCCTGACTATATGTATTAAGGGTTGTTATATACAATTAAATATTGACCGAATAGTAATTTTTAGTCAACAATGTACGCTTAAATAAATAATATATTATTAATTTATATAATTTGACATAATTTAACTAAGTATATAAACTTTGTATCACTTTTATTATTTAGTTAACGTATTATATATTTAACTATATAATAAATCCAATTATATATAAATGTAATAATATTTACAAACTTACTAAAACTATAGTTTAATAATTAAAATCATAATTATTATTAAAAATACAAAATACAAAATTATTTATTATTTTTATGCAAAATTTGTATTTATTAATTAAATAAAAAAAATATTGACAAATATTCATGGAAAAACACTAAATAAATTTGTTTATTTATATAAAAAAAATCCTTAAAATAAATGAATTTAAAAAAAAAATAAATAAATAAATAAAATACTTTTTAATTAAAAATTTATAATGGAAAAACTACTTTTATTATTTTATTTTGTGCATTATCCCATGACCTAACATTTAATACTTTTGAATTTTAAAATCCCATTAAAAATTAAAATATTTCTTTTTCTTTTAATTATTTTATTCTTTTTACCTAATTTTTTCAAGTATAAATACCCCTCATTTCTCATTCAAACTCACACCAAAATTTCTCTCATTCTCTCTTTGAAGAATTACTACTAGTAAGTATTCTTTTCTTACTCTTTACTTTTTTACTTTTTACTTTTTACTTTTTACTTCGGTTTATTATTTTTTTTTACCAAAACATGTAAATAATGTTATAAATTATATGCAATTAAAAATAAAATAAATAACATGTTATACTTAGTAATATATGTTACTAAAAATTATAAAAGTATTTTTATGAATTAATATATATAGGAATTATAATTAAAATCGAATTAATGAATATATATGTATATACGCACCTAACGTGAAGGTTATAATTAAAGATAGCGTACAAAGACTACAAACATCACCACTACTTGTGGCCTAGGGTGATCCTTGTTACCATTATGGGACGCTTGTGGATCTCGAATGCCAAGACTTAGATTCTGGTCAAGAGATACTGGGCCACTCGGTAACAATAGATCATTCGAGTAACTTGCATGTTAGCAACGAAGTTTGGACGAGATTGTACAATATCTTTGTTAAGAATTATAACCCGAACATTCTTAAACTAGAAGCTTACTATAAGTGGAAGCTTTCCATAAATAGTAAGTTTCCAAAAATAGAAACTTTTGAGAAATATGAACTTTTCTCGAAAACCATCACTGTCAATATAGTTGCTATATTAATAAACATACTTTATGTCAGTTAGACATTAACTAATCAAACGTTATACCTCTAGGTTGATATCCAGATCACTTACTTGCTTTACTTTCCTTCTTGCGTGGAATACTTCAACTGCTATTTAAGGTGAATTCATAGCCCCTCTTTATTGCTAGCAAACTTACTTACTTTACTTGGGGTGAGACACATGCTGTTTTTACTTTTTACAATTTAGACATAAGTACCAAACTGTTAAACTATGCTATACCCGGCTATGTCCGACTAAGTCCCTACAGTGATATTTTTAATTGCTGCTGCATGCTTAATTATTGGGGGTAGGCCTATCGGAAGTAACGTCCCCGATACATTTGACTAAGTCTTTGTATTACTTGATAATGAAATTAAACCGATAAGGACAGACACAACTTGTCATGGGGCAAACTTGAACGTTTAGTCTAAATATCACGCTTTGGCATAACTTTTTGATCCTGCGGGAGATCAACTTTACAAACTAAATCTTGTGGTCTAAAACAACGGTCAAACTTTTGTTAAACCTATGAACTTCACTCAACCTTTTGGTTGACACTTTAGCATGTTTTGTCTCAGGTGCTGTTTGATTCAAGCTTACTTATCTACTGCTTATGTGATGTTACTTGGACATATGATCAAGAGATTATCGCATTTATTACTATTGCATTTAAACATTTACTTTACTCCTTTGTAATGACATTTCATTTTCCGCTGCGTACTCAATAAAGTTTAACTTTCTCATTTAGTATTGTTCTCGTTACTATAATATGTTGGTATATTTTGATATTAAGTCACATTTCGCCCAGGCCCTAACTGGGGGTGTGATAGATTGGTATCAGAACATAACCAGGCTGTTATAGAGAACCAGGATTGCATTTTTGTGTGTGCCTTATGTGTTAGCTAGGGTGCCTTAGCAATCTAGGAAACTATAACCTTTCCTGCCTTAGACTTAAAGCACTTAGGATTACCTTATAATCTTAACAACCTTGCTTTGATAATCTTGGCTTAAAATGCTAATCAAAGTCTCTTTCCTAATGTTAGGATGTCTAATTTTCATCAAACGAACAAAATGACTCTTTTCAAGCCGACCGAAGAAGATACTAAAGGGTCTTCCACTGAAAGACCAGCCCAAAGTCCACCTTATGGCTTTGGTGGTCCTCGTTCACCAAACTATAGTCCGGATACTTTACCTAATTCTCCCAATCACTACCCGACCCCGAAAACTGAAGACAAGGGGAAACGTCCTGAGGAAACTAGTCCGTCAAGGAAAAGAGCCCGATCTCCTTCTTATGATGATGCTGCTAAGTATGAGATCATGAGCCTGCGAAAAGATACCGAGAGAAACTTGGAAGGTTTGCTTCACCACGTGGCGAGAATGGAGGTTCGTATGGATGAGAAGGATCGCGAAATTAAGAAACTCTTGGAGGTAAACGCGGAGTTAAAGAAAGAGATAAAGTTGGTGAAGTATGAGGAAAAACGTAACACCCGTTGGGGAAAGCAATCACTTGCTCATCTCAAGGAGAATGTTGATTTCTGGTTGGATATGGAAAGAAATCGAGTCAATAAGCAGCTTACTCTAAAGGGGTACGATAACAACGCAGTCAACAGCCGCGTTACCAACCTCTACGATAACCTCGAGTATCTTTATGAGAAGCAAAAGGCGAGGAACGAGAAAGTTGATGAGTTTATGAAGAAGGTGGAGGATGAGAAGAAGAAATATGAAGATTACTTCAATCTTAATATTTCCTAGATTATTTTTCCAATTCCTTGTCAATGTAAAGGCTATGCCTTAAACTATTTCTATTTCCGAATCGTGTAATAAAGGCTTATTTAATGCCTCGTTCTAATAATATAAAGTGTTTTATTAATATCATGTGATATCAATACTTTATTTTATTCATACTTGTAATTGCTCAAACTTATAACTTGTTAAACTTATCAAACATATGTTCACTTTTATGTAGTGACATCATGGTTCGTTCAGCTGCAGCTACCGTTAACAACGTTGTGTTAACTACTGAACAATTCCAACAGTTACTCGCTGCCGCCCAAGGCAACGCCCAAGCTAATCATGCTAATACTCAACCGAAACCTTGTTCCTACAAGGATTTTTCAAACTGTCATCCTCCTGCATTTAAGGGAACTGAGGAAGCTGTCGAACTAGTTCGTTGGTTCGAAAAGATGGAATCCATTTTTCGTATTTGCAACTTTGGTGATGAAGATCGAGTGAAGTATGCCACTAGCTCATTGGGTGGTAATGCTTTAACTTGGTGGACTGCTCATGCCAAGTCCGTAGGAATTGATAATGCTAATGCAATTCTATGGGACGAACTCAAAAGCATGATAGTCAACAAATTATGCCCAAGGAGTCAAGTTCAGAAACTTGAAGCTGAGTTCTGGGAACTCAAGGTCAAGGGTACTGACATTGAGAACTACACCAACCGTTATCTGGAGCTTTCTACTCTATGTCCTGAGATGTTTCCTACTGAAGCTAGGAAGATTGAGCGGTATATTGAAGGTCTTCCCGAGGATGTACAAGGGAATGTTATTGCTGTTGAGAAGGTTACTCTGGATACTGTGATCCTCATGGCACAAAATCTGATGTTAGCCAAGAGAAGAAGAGCGTAGGCTAATAAGCAGGTTGAAATCAAGGGTAATGATGGTAAAAGGAAGTTTGAGCCATCTCAAGGTTCGGCTCAGAATGATAATAAAAAGCCTGCGGATAACACAAGGTCAAATTATAAGGGTACTTATCCTTTATGTATTCGTTGTGAGAGGCATCACCCGGGGAAGTGTACTGCGGTCTATGCGTTATGTAAGAAAGTGGGACACGTTGCTAAGACGTGTAAAACTCCTCCAAAGGATAAGGCTATTGTTCCAGCCAAAGCTCCTCCAACCTGCTATACTTGTGGAGAAAAGGGACACATTAGTCCTAATTGTCCTAAGAAGAAGGATAATCCCGCTACTGGAGCTAATGCTACTGCTGCGAAGGGTCGTGCGTTTGTTATCACTGTTGCTGAGGCTCGAGATGAGGATGAGGTCATCACGGGTACGTATCTTGTCAATATTTGTTACGCATCTATTTTATTCGATACTGGTGCCGACCGAAGTTATGTGTCTAGCGAATTTTGTACCCTATTTACTGAAAAGCCTCAACCCTTAGAAACTAAACGATTAGTAGAAGTAGCCAATGGAAAGATCATGAAAGTCGATAAGATATATAAAAACTGCAACCTAATCTTAGCCAATAAAGAATTTAAGATAGACCTTTTGCCGGTCGAACTCAGAAGTTTTGACGTCGTAGTTGGAATGGATTGGTTACGTCCATTGAGAGCTGCCATCATGTGTTACGATAAAACCGTTCATGTTCCATTGGGAAATGGAGAGACTCTTATCATCCAAGGTGAAAAGAGTGGTTCCAATCTCAACATTATCTCCTGTATTAAAACCCGCAAACACCTTATGAAAGGTTATCCAGCTATTCTAGCCCACGTTAAGATGATCGAATCGAAAGAGAAGTGTATTGAAGATGTACCAGTGGTTAAAGACTTTCCCGATGTGTTTCCTGAAGATCTTCTTGGTCTTCCACCTCCTCGACAAGTTAAATTTCAAATTGATTTAGCTCCCGGTGCTGCTCCTATTGCTAAAGCATCATACCGTTTAGCACCTTCCGAAATGAAGGAACTTTCCAACCAGCTCCAAGAACTATTGGATAAAGGTTTCATTCGTCCAAGCTCGTCCCCATGGGGAGCTCCTATTCTATTTGTTAAAAAGAAGGATGGTATGTTAAGGATGTGCATTGATTACCGTGAACTTAACAAGCTTACTATCAAGAACCGTTATCCGTTGCCACGTATTGATGATCTATTCGACCAACTTCAAGGGTCAAGTGTTTATTCAAAGATTGATTTGAGGTCCGGATATCACTAACTTAGAGTCAAGGAATCCGATATTCCTAAGACTGCTTTTCGCACTCGTTATGGGCACTATGAATTCTGTGTCATGCCTTTTGGTTTGACCAATGCTCCTGCTGTGTTCATGGATCTTATGAACCGTGTTTGCAAACCCTATCTCGATAAATTCGTCATTGTATTCATTGATGAAATCTTGATCTATTCCAAGAGTGAGAAAGAACATGAGCAACATTTGCGTATGATTCTTGAACTCTTACGAAAGGAACAACTTTATGCTAAATTCTCTAAGTGAGAGTTTTGGCTCAAAACCGTACAATTCCTTGGACATGTTGTTGATAGAAGAGGAATACATGTTGATCCTGCTAAAATCACTGCTATTTAGAACTGGGAGATACCAAAGACTGCGAAGCATATTCGCCAATTTTTGGGACTTGCCGGTTACTATCGGAGATTTATAAAGGATTTTTCACTTCTTGCTAAACCTCTTACGAAGCTAACACAAAAGGGAAGAAATTTGAGTGGTCCGAAGAACAAGAATCTGCTTTCATGATTCTGAAGGAGAAGTTGACCACAGCCCCGATTTTATCTTTACCTGAAGGTACTGACGATTTTTTTTTACTGCGATGCCTCAAAGCAAGGCTTTGATTGTGTTTTAATGCAACGTGAAAAGGTTATTGCCTACGCATCTAGACAGTTGAAGAAACATGAGGAGAACTATACCACACATGACCTTGAGTTAGGTGCCGTGGTATTTGCATTAAAGATATGGAGACATTATCTATATGATACCCAGTTTACGGTGTACACTGACCATAAAAGTCTTCGACACATCTTTGATCAAAAAAAGCTGAATATGAGGCAAAGTCGATTGCTCGAGTTATTGAACGATTATGACTGTAAGATGGAATATCATCCTGGCAACGCAAATGTAGTTGCCGATGCCCTTAGTCGAAAAGACGATGTTAAACGTGTTCTTGCCTTAAACCTGAAAATCAAATCAAATCTTATATCACGAATTTGTGAAGCTCAACTGGAAGCTATTAAACCAACACTTATCGAAGGTGAAGGACCTATCGGTTTCGAGAACCAACTCCAAGTGAAAGCTAATGGTACACGGTACTTTGGCAACAGAATTTGGGTTCCTCGCTTCGGTAATCTCCGTGAACTAGTCTTGGAAGAAGCACATAAGACTAGGTATTCTATTCATCCGGGTTCTAATAAGATGTACCACAATGTGAAGGAATTCTATTGGTGGCCTAACATGAAAACTGACATTACTACTTATGTTAGTAAGTGTCTCACTTGTTTGAAAGTCAAGGCTGAACATCAAAAGCCTTCTGGTCTATTGACACAACCCGATATTCCGCAGTGGAAGTGGGAATGTATCGCTATGAACTTTATTACTAAATTGCCCAAGACTTCTAGTGGAAATGATACTATATGGGTCATAGTAGATCGTCTTATCAAATCTGCTCATTTCTTACCGATCAAGGAGACCGACAAGATGGAGAGATTGTCACAACTGTATATCAAAGAAATTGTCTCTCTTCATGGTGTTCCTATATCAATCATATCCGATCGCGACAGTAGATTCACTTCCAGATTCTGGAAATCCTTACAAACTGCTCTTGGAACTCAACTCGACATGAGTACTACTTATCATCCACAAACCGATGGTCAAGGTGAGCGAACCATTCAAACATTGGAAGATATGCTTCGCGCTTGTGTTATCGACTTCGGCAAAGGCTGGGATAGACATCTACCTTTGGTTGAATTTTCTTATAACAACAGTTATCACTCTAGCATTAAAGCTGCACCTTTTGAAGCTCTATATGGACGGAAGTGTAGATCCCCTCTGTGTTGGGATGAACTTAAGGACAGACATTTAACTGGTCCTGAAATTATTCACGAAACTACCGAAAAGATGGTTCAAATCAAGTAACGTTTAGAAACTACCCGTAGCCGACAGAAGAGTTATGCTGATAAGAAACGAAAGGACATCGAATACCAAGTTGGAGATAAAGTCATGTTGAAAGTATCCCCTTGGAAAGGTGTTGTCCATTTCGGTAAACGAAGTAAACTCAGTCCACGATATGTTGGACCTTTCATAATCACTGAAAGAATTGGTCCCGTGGCATATCGATTAGAACTACCAACCGAACTCAGTCAAGTACATGATGTGTTTCATGTCTCAAATCTTAAACGGTGTATTGCTGATGACACTCTCATTATTCCTTTGGATGACATTCGCATTGATGATAAAATGCACTTCATAGAGGAACCCGTAGAAGTCATGGACCGATCTGCTAAACGCTTAAAACAAAGCACCATACCTATTGTTAAGATTCGTTAGAATTCACGACGTGGCCTCGAGTATACCTGGGAACGTGAAGACCAAATGAAACAGAAATATCCCCATCTCTTCTCGCTGATGCATCCGAGAAGTCTACCTAAAACTTCGGGACGAAGTTTTTATTAACGGGGAGGTACTGTAACAACCCTCACTTTTCGACTTCTAAATTTAGTGAATTAACCCTAGGGTTATCTGCCTGACTATATGTATTAAGGGTTGTTATATACAATTAAATATTGACCGAATAGTAATTTTTAGTCAACAATGTACGCTTAAATAAATAATATATTATTAATTTATATAATTTGACATAATTTAACTAAGTATATAAACTTTGTATCACTTTTATTATTTAGTTAACGTATTATATATTTAACTATATAATAAATCCAATTATATATAAATGTAATAATATTTACAAACTTACTAAAACTATAGTTTAATAATTAAAATCATAATTATTATTAAAAATACAAAATACCGAATTATTTATTATTTTTATGCAAAATTTGTATTTATTAATCAAATAAAAAAAATATTGACAAATATTCTTGGAAAAACACTAAATCAATTTGTTTATTTATATAAAAAAATTCATTAAAATAAATGAATTTAAAAAAATAAATAAATAAATAAAATACTTTTTAATTAAAAATTTATAATGGAAAAACTACTTTTATTATTTTATTTTGTGCATTATCCCATGACCTAACATTTAATACTTTTGAATTTTAAAATCCCATTAAAAATTAAAATATTTCTTTTTCTTTTAATTATTTTATTCTTTTTACCTAATTTTTTCAAGTATAAATACCCCTCATTTCTCATTCAAACTCACACCAAAATTTTTCTCATTCTCTCTTTGAAGAATTACTACTAGTAAGTATTCTTTTCTTACTCTTTACTTTTTACTTTTTACTTTTTACTTTTTACTTCGGTTTATTATTTTTTTACCAAAACATGTAAATAATGTTATAAATTATATGCAATTAAAAATAAAATAAATAACATGTTATAATTAGTAATATATGTTACTAAAAATTATAAAAGTATTTTTATGAATTAATATATATAGGAATTATAATTAAAATCGAATTAATGAATATATATGTATATACGCACCTAACGTGAAGGTTATAATTAAAGATAGCGTACAAAGACTACAAACATCACCACTACTTGTGGCCTAGGGTGATCCTTGTTACCATTATGGGACGCTTGTGGATCTCGAATGACAAGACTTAGATTCTGGTCAAGAGATCCTGGGCCACTCGGTAACAATAGATCATTCGAGTAACTTGCATGTTAGCAACGAAGTTTGGGCGAGATTGTACAACATCTTTGTTAAGAATTATAACCCGAACATTCTTAAACTAGAAGCTTACTATAAGTGGAAGCTTTCCATAAATAGTAAGTTTCCAAAAATAGAAACTTTTGAGAAATATGAACTTTTCTCGAAAACCGTCACTGTCAATATAGTTGCTATATTAATAAACATACTTTATGTCAATTAGACATTAACTAATCAAACGTTATACCTCTAGGTTGATATTTAGATCACTTACTTGCTTTACTTTCCTTCTTGCGTGGAATACTTCAAATGCTATTTAAGGTGAATTCATAGCCACTCTTTATTGCTAGCAAACTTACTTACTTTACTTGGGGTGAGACACATGCTGTTTTTACTTTTTATAATTTAGACACAAGTACCAAACTGTTAAACTATGCTATACCCGGCTATGTCCGACTAAGTCCCTACAGTGATATTTTTAATTGCTGCTACATGCTTAATTATTGGGGGTAGGCCTATCGGGAGTAATGTCCCCTATACATTTGATTAAGACTTTGTATTACTTGATAATGAAATTAAACCGACAAGGACAGACACAACTTGTCATGGGGAAAACTTGAACGTTTAGTCTAAATATCACGCTTTGGCATAACTTTTTGATCCTGCGGGAGATCAACTTTACAAAATAAATCTTGTGGTCTAAAACAACGGACAAACTTTTGTTAAACCTATGAACTTCACTCAACCTTTTGGTTGACACTTTAGCATATTTTGTCTCAGGTGCTGTTTGATTCAAGCTTACTTATCTACTGCTTATGTGATGCTACTTGGACATAGGATCAAGAGATTATCGCATTTATTATTATTGCATTTAAACATTTACTTTACTCCTTTGTAACGACATTTCATTTTCCGCTGCGTACTCAATAAAATTTAACTTTCTCATTTAGTATTGTTCTCTTTATTATAATATGTTGGTATATTTTGATATTAAGTCACATTTCGCCCAGGCCCTAACTGGGGGCGTGATACCTGCCGATCCATTCGTGCGTAAGGCTTACCGTTACGCACCATCTACTTCTGGCGCTGGACCGTCTGCACCACCTGCACCACCTGTACCGACTGCACCGCCTGCCCGACCATCTCCCTCCGTCGAGGAACTAACGAGGGAAGTAGAGATCCTCCGTGCTCGGGTGACTGAGCTCGAGGACCAGATGTCCTACGTAATGGACATCCTTTACCCACCGTCACCATAGGGCATTGTAGTAGATTTCATTATGTAATCTCGTTTGTAGTTTCATGTTTTACTCATGTATTGTATGAACCTATGCGGATGTATGCAACTTATTATTAATGAATGTAACTTAGTGTTGTTTACTTTTTGTACGGTGTTCTAATTACGTTACTGTATGATGTTTTTGTGGTATCTGTATCTAGTTGCATTACTTAGTTAACATGGGTTGCGTTGATTCCATGTTGGTTGCCATATACTATATTATTATTTATTAAATGCTAGATTTTGACTTAATTCAAAATTTTTGTTTAGAAGAGCAATGGCAAACGGAAGAGCAGCGCCCACAGCAGCACAAATTAAGGAAATGATTGCTGAAAGAGTAGCCGCAGCTATTGCGGAAATCAACCCACAAGCTCTACCAGTTAACCAACCCATTCGTAACGAGTGTACATATAAGGAGTTTCAAAGCTGTAAGCCCCACAACTTTAGTGGTACTGAGGGGCCAGTTGTATTGACTAGGTAGTTTGAGAAACTAGAAGCTGTATTCCGTGTAAGCAACTGCTCATAGACGAAAAAAACCAAGTATGCCTCCTGTACACTGTCAGACGGCGCCCTAACCTGGTGGAACACACTTGCTCAGGCCAAAGGTATTGACGAGGCTTATGCTACTCCTTGGGAAGAATTTAAGGGAGCCATGATCGAAGAGTACTGCTCCAGAACAGAGATACAGAAAATGGAGGCTGCGTTCTGGGAGCTGAAGGTTGTGGGAAATGATCTTGATGGTTACAACCGTAGGTATCTGGAATTAGCACTGATGTGTCCTACGATGGTTACCCGGGAGTTTAAGAGAATGGAACGATACTTGTGGGGACTTCCCAAGTCTATCCAGGGAAATGTCACCTCTTCTAAGCCACCTAACGTCCCGGAAGCTATGCGCATGGCGCACACCCTGATGAACCAGATCACCCGCAAGGAACCTGAGAAAGCGAAATCAGAATCGGGGACTAGTCATGAGAAGCGTAAGTGGGATGGAAATAAGGGAAAGGTCTTTGATCAAAACCCAACTAAGAGGCATGAAGGTTTCAAGGGAAACAACGACTGGAGGAACCCCAACCCGAACACTAGCTCGAACCCCAACTACAAGGGTAGTCTACCACAGTGCAAGAGGTGCTACAAGTACCATACCGGGAACTGTAATGTGGTCTGTGAAAAGTGCAAAAGGACCGGGCATATTGGTAAGGACTACAAGATTCCCACCCCAACGGTGAAGACAAACCCTACTGGGCCAAGGCAGTGCTATGAGTGCGGACAACAGGGCCACTTCAGGAATGAATGTCCCAACAAGAAGAAGGATGGTGGGCCAGCGCGTGGAAGAGCTTTCAATGTAAACGCAAAGGATGCCCGTGAGAACCCCGACTTGGTTATAGGTATATTCACTATCAACAATCTATTAGCTTCTGTCCTATTTGATACTGGTGCCGATAGGAGCTATGTTTGTAGACACTTTTATTCTAAGATAGATTGGTCGTTAGTTCCTTTAAAGGAGAGTATGCTTGTTGAGGTAGCCAATGGAAAACTTGAGAAAGTTGACCAAATTGGCCGAGGAGCTATTATCAACATAGCTGGCATGGATTTCGAGATTGACTTGATACCCATCAAATTAGGAAGCTTTGATGTAATTGTCGGTATGGACTGGTTGACCAAAGTAAGGGCTGACATTATCTGTGGAGATAAAGCTCTTCGTATACCTCACGGAGATGGTGAGCCACTGATTATTTACGGAGAGAGATGCAGTTCGAAGCAAAACCTCATTAGTTGCATGAAAGCACAAAAGATCATGAAGAAAGGACGTCTTGCTGTTTTAGCACATGTGAAAACGTTAGAAGCCAAGGTGAAGAGTGTGAATGATGTACGAATTGTGAACGAATTTCCTGATGTCTTTCCGGAAGAATTGCCTGGATTATTGCCACCGAGAGCAGTGGAGTTCCAGATCGATCTAGTGCCGGGAGCTACACCCGTAGCTCGCGCACCTTATTGACTAGCACCTTCCAAACTCCAAGGAATTGCTAGACCGTGAATTTATCCAACCGAGTTCATTGCCTTGGGGCGCACCTGTTTTATTCGTGAAGAAGAAGGACGGATCTTTCCGCATGTGTATCGATTATCGTGAGATGAACAAGTTGACGATTAAGAATCGGTATCCCCTTCCCAGAATTGACGATCTTTTCGATCAGCTGCAAGGATCCAGCGTTTATTCCAAGATCGATTTGCGACCCGGTTATCACTAATTGAGGGTGAAGGAGAGTGATGTGATGAAAACTGCTTTAGAACCCGTTATGGTCACTATGAGTTTCTAGTGATGCCATTCAGTTTAACCAACGCACCTGCCATGTTTATGGACCTCATGAATCGAGTATGCAAGCCATATCTGGACAAGTTCGTTATCATTTTCATAGATGATATCCTCATCTATTCTCGAAGTGAAGAAGAACATGAACAACATCTTCGACTAGTGTTGGAACTCTTGAGACAAGAGCAACTTTATGCCAAATTCTCCTAGTGTGAATTTTGGTTGAAGGAAGTCCAATTTCTGGGTCATATTGTGAGTGATCAAGGTATCAAAGTTGATCCCGCAAAGATCGAAGCTATCAGCAGGTGGGAAACCCCCACTACTCCGACTCACATCCGTCAATTTCTAGGTCTTGCCGGTTACTACCGAAGATTTATTGAAGGTTTCTCTCTGATTGCGCGTCCTTTGACTGCGCTGACTCACAAAGGGAAGAAGTTCGTTTGGGAAAAAGAACACGAATCAGCATTTCAAAACTTGAAGCAAAAATTAACCACTGCACCTATCTTATCTCTTCCTGAAGGCAGTGATGATTTCGTAGTATATTGTGATGACTCGAAAAATGGTTTTAGTTGCGTATTGATGCAAAGATCGAAGGTTATTGCCTATGCCTCTCGTCAACTAAAGATTCACGAGCGAAACTACACTACTCATGACCTCGAACTTGGAGCCGTTGTCTTTGCGTTTAAATTACGAAGACACTATCTTTATGGAACTAAAAGTACCATCTTCACCAACCACAAAAGCCTCCAGCACATATTCGATCAGAAACAACTGAACATGAGGCAGCGACGATGGATCGAGACGCTGAACGACTATGATTGTGAACTTCGTTATCATCCTGGAAAGGCAAATGTTGTAGCCGATGCCCTGAGCCGAAAGGAGAGGACGGTACCTCTTCGTGTCCGCGCCTTGAACATCATCATTCATTCAAATCTCAATAGCCAGATCTGAGTAGCCTAAGATGAGGCTCTCAAGGAGGAGAATATTTCTCAAGAACACTTGAACATTCTCATTTCACGATTCGAGGTTAAGGAGACTTGACTCTGATGCTTTGCCGGAAGGATTTGGGTACCTAGTTATGGAGATCTGCGGAGCCTTATACTAGATGAAGCTCACAAGTCGAGATATTCGATTCATCCAGGAGCTGGTAAAATGTACCAAGATCTCAAGGAACAGTATTGATGGCCTAATCTTAAGAAGGATGTTGCAACTTACGTTGGTAAGTGTTTGACTTGCTCGAAAGTTAAGGCCGAACATCAAAGGCCATCTGGATTACTTCAACAACCAGAGATCCCACAATGGAAGTGGGAAAGGATAACAATGGACTACATTACAAAGCTACCGAAGACGGTAGGCGGTTATGATACCATCTGGGTTATCGTTGACTGACTTACTAAATCAGCACACTTCTTAGCCATGAAGGAAACGGATACGATGGATAGACTCGCTCAACTATACATCAAAGAGGTTATATCTCGTCATGGTGTGCCCTTATCGATTATCTCAGATCGCGATACCCGTTTTTCTTCTAGATTTTGGCGTTCTTTGCAAGAAGCCTTGGGAACACGTCTCGACATGAGTACCGCGTATCACCCACAAACCGACGGTCAGAGCGAACGAACGATTCAGACTTTGGAGGACATGTTGTGTACCTGTGTTATTGACTTCGGAAAGGCTTGGGAGAGACATTTGCCGCTAGCTGAATTCTCTTACAACAACAATTATCATTCGAGTATTAATGCCGCACCTTTTGAAGCGTTGTATGACCGCAAATGCCGTTCTCCTATTTTTTGGGCCGAAGTAGGCGAAAAGAAAATCACCGTTCTCCTATTTGTCCAAATTCAAGCGAGACTTAAGGCGGTCCGAGATCGCCAAAAGAATTATGCCGACCTTAAACGTAAAGACTTCGAATTCAACGTGAGTGATCGTGTAATGTTGAAGGTCGCACCTTGAAAAGGTGTGATCCATTTTGGAAAGCGCGAAAAGTTAAACTCGCGATATATTGGTCCTTTTGAAATCTTGGAGCGTGTTGGACCCGTTGCTTACCGTTTGGATCTTCTGACTCAATTAAGCTCAGTTCATCCTACCTTCCACATATCGAATCTGAAATGTCTTGCTGGACAGGAACTTGTTATACCACTGGAGGAACTTATGATTGATGACAAACTCTACTTTGTGGAAGAACCTGTCAAAATCATGGACCGTGAGGTTAAGACTTTGAAGCACAATAAGATTCCAATTGTTTGAGTCCGATGGAATGCCAAACGTGGACCCGAGTTTACCTGGGAACGAGAGGATCAAATGATGCAGAAGTATCCTCACCTTCTCCCTACTCCAACACCTGCCTCAGCTTAAATTTTGGGACGAAATTTTCATTAACAGGTGGGTAATGTAACGACCCGACTTTTTCAACTTGCTTTTGTGCCTTGTGTTTTTGCGAAACTGCGTAATCGTGCGTACTGTGCTACTTTATACTCTGGAATCTTTATACACATGGCTTACTTTCATTTATATGTTAAAACGTGCCTTTAAGTACGTAGGATACTTAACTTGATCACCGGAAACATTTATGACCGTTAGTGTCACTTGACGTTACGAACAAACTGCGTACTGCGTACACGTTTAACTTTTGTCGTAATCGGAATATTATGACTACGAAATCTTAATTATTATTTCATAATAATAATTACTTGGGTTTTTAGATGCTTAATTACGCGTAGTAATTTACTTATGCTTACTAGTTAGTCTTGTTGGGCCTTAGCCCACCCTACACTAGTTAGTGGACTATTTAATTAGCCCAATTATTAATAGCTAGTGACCCATTAATATGTAAGACAAATTCCCATTTATTAGAGGGAACATGCTAGCATTTGTGTCAAGTATTATCCTTAATGTTGCATGGGATCCTAACATAAGCACCAACTTTAGACAACCATTAACCAAAAAGAAAAAGTTGGTCTCCCTTGTCCCCCTCCAAAAATCACGGCCACCACCCCCCTCCCCTCACCCCATTCACCTATAAATACAAGCCTCATTCCATCAATTTTACACTTGCTTTCATTTGTAATTTACACACACTCACTCTCTAATTCTTTTTATAGTTCTTTCTCTCTCTAAAAAGTGTAAGTATTGATTTTTCTTCTTCTTCTTCCTCTCTCTCTCTCACGAATTCATCATCATCATCATCATGGGTCTAGCTTTTTAGCTTTTGATCTTGTTTACATCTTGTAGATTCAAACATGGATTTGAATCCTTCAAGAACATGGAAGATTCAAGCTTTCTAGCTTTGAATCTTCACCTACTTTGTAGATCTATATCTTTTAACTTTAATCTTGTTATTTTCTTATAAAGATTCAAACTTGTGTTTGTAATCTTCATGTAACTTAAAGGATCCAAGCTTTATGCTTCAAGATCTTCAAGAACAACCAAGATGCAAGATTTCTAGCTTGAATCTTCATATCTTTTGTTGGATCTAAGTTTCCTAACTTATGATCTCATTATTTTGTTATAAAGATCAAAACTTGTGTTTATGGTCTTTACGTAACTTAAAGATCTAAGCTTTATGCTTTAAAGTTCTTAAAGAACACTAAAGGTTCAAGCTTTCTAGCTTTGTGACCTTATAACTTGTGTGAAAGGGATCCAAGCTCTCTAGCTTAGGGTTCCATCACTTCATTTGACTTAGATTATGTTCATACTTGCTTGATTAAAGTAAAGTTTGTAGCTTTAGTTATAAATGTAACTTGTAATTGTGTTAAGACTACGGATATGATGTAACCTTGGTTCATCATCCATCTAAGACTCTTAAATGAGTTGTGTTCTTACTTGGTCTTAACATATTGTGTGTTGATGGTAGAATCTTGGTCAAGATGATGCTAACCCATCAACGAGTTGTACACTTGAAGCTACAAGTATCAAGGATGAGAACCGTGATGAGCATCAAGCACTAAGAACCCCACCGGAGCACCTTGCTTACTGTTTTCAGGATCTGATCAAACCACCTGGGCTACTGTATAGTTGATTTTCAGTTAGTTCGGTTCGATTATATGATTTTCCATTTAGACCTCGTCTTAATCCGAGTTACGGTTTAGGATTTACGGCCTTCCGAAAGTAACTACACCCTATTACCGTTGTGCTGAAATTTCTGACCTACTCGCACTTAAACCATCGCCACGGTCAAACGAAGATGAGTTTGGTTCTGTAAATTGGTCAGAAACTAGGGGACTCATATACGGAGCCATAGCCACTGATTATGCGTCTTTTTGATTTACATAGAGGTCGTAGCAGCTGGCCGAAGTCAGCCTATTGTTTCGATCTCTATTCTTGTCAAACTTACTTAGCTTTTATGATGATGAATGATGATGATGATGATGACACTTAAACTTATTTTATGCACTATTAGAACTTATGAGGATAACATACTGACCTAGTAACCTTTGACTTAGGTTGACGACCTTTTGAACCGACTTACTACTTGCACACTTTCATTATCGACTTTACCGCTCTTATCACTATGAGTTATAGCATCCCTTTTTACTCTAACTATTTTGGGACTGAGAATACATGCACTTTTTACGTTTTACATACTAGGCACGAGTACTTAAACTTTATATATGTGTGGGTTATACAACGGCATAAACTTTCCCCTTAGCTCGGTAACGTTTAGTCATTGGTCTTTGAACCGATGAACGCGAATCTTAGATATGGATCCATAGGGTTTGACATCCCCATTCGGGCTAGTCGCGCTAGCATTTAACGGGTGTTTAATACTTCGTAAACATACGCACTCACCAAGTGTACTTTTAGGGGGTTACAAACGTTAAGTTAGTTACCAAGTGCCCACGGTTAAACATATACTTTTCATACTTTTATGAAACGCTGTTTGAAGCACTGAAATCTCGTGGCCTACCTTACATTACTGTTACAACTTAAATTATAGCTCACCAACATTATTGTTGACATTTTTAAGCATGTTTTCTCAAGTGCTTAGAGGTTTGTTGCTTCTGCTGTTTAGACTTGCTGTCTTGGTGTTTAAACCTGCTGTCAAGGACCTGCTGTGCTATAATTCCGCTGCATTACTTAGAGATGTATCAATCATGGAACTTTTCTTTTGCAATCCTAGTTTATGTTATTTTCAAATAATGACTTTGTAACGACCTTTGTGTCACATTATCTTTTGTAAACGCTATCTTTTATGAATGCAAAACTGGTTTTCAAATAGCATGTAGTATTCGACCGTGTAAAGATCCTGTTGTTGACGAATCGTACACGATGGTTTTGTACGGGGTGTCACATATATTAAATGAAAACTATATTTGCATGATTGAATGTTTCCAACATGTTAAGCAATCAAACTTGTTAAGACTTGATTAATTGAAATAGGTTTCATGTAGACAATTGACCACCCAAATTGACCGGCGATTCACGAACGTTAAAACTTGTAAAAACTATATGATGATATATATATGGATATATATATAGTTAACATGATATTATGATAAATAAGTATCTCATTAGGTATATTAACAATGAGTTATATACATAAAAATGAGACTACTAAGTTAAGAAACTCGAAACGATATATATAATTATTATCGTTATAACAACGTCTTACTAAATACATATGTATCATATTAAGATATTGTTACACTATATTTAACATGATAAAATGATAATTATATATATCATTAAGTATGTTAACAATGAACTACATATGTAAAACAAGACTACTAACTTAAGAATTTCGAAACGAGACATATATGTAACGATTATCGTTGTAACGACATTTTAATGTATATAAATCATATTAAGATATATTCATACATCATAATATTATGATAATGTAATAATTTAACATCTCATTAGATATAATAAACAATGGGTTAACAACATTAAATGAGATCGTTAACTTAAAGGTTTCAAAACAACACTTGCATGTAACGACTAACGATGACTTAACGACTCAGTTAAAATGTATATATATGTAGTGTATTAAGTGGTATTAATATACTTTTGGAATACTTCAAGACACATATCAAAATACTTGTACTTAACAAAATTGGTTACAATTGCATTCTCATACATTTTCATCAAGAATTCTACTTGTATTCGTTCGGTACTCGTACTCGTACAATACCCAGCTTCTAATTATATATATTATTGGTATATACATTCAATGATAAGCTCTTAGTAGCCCTTAATGAGTCATCAAACATGTGGAAATCATCATGTGGCAACTAGCATGAAATATCTCACAAAATTACAAAAGTATTATAAATCATTCATGAATTATTTACAAGAAAACAAACTTACACATCCTTTATATCTAATCCATATACCAACGACCAAAAATACATACAAACACTTTCATTCTTCAATTTTCTTCATCTAATTAATCTCTCTCAAGTTCTATCTTCAAGTTCTAAGTGTTCTTCATAAATTCTATAAGTTCTAGTTTCATAAAATCAAGAATACTTTCAAGTTTGCAAGTCTAATTCCAAGCTTTCAAATCCATTCCAAGTAATCATCTAAGATCAAGAAACCTTTGTTATTTATAGTAGGTTATCTTTCTTATTCAAGGTAATACCCATATTCAAACTTTGATTCAATTTCTATAACTATAAACTATCTTAATTCGAGTAAAAATCTTACTTGAACTTGTTTTCGTGTCATGATTCTACTTCAAGAACTTTCAAGCCATCCAAGATCCTTTAAATCTAGATCATTTCTTATCACTTCCAGTAGGTTTACCTACTAAACTTGAGGTAGTAATTATGGTCATAACATCATTCGATTCATATATACATAACTATCTTATTCGATGATTTAAACTTGTAATCACTAGAACATAGTTTAGTTAATTCTAAACTTGTTTGCAAATAAAGTTAATCCTTCTAACTTGACTTTTAAAATCAAATAAACACATGTTCTATATCTATATGATATGCTAACTTAATGATTTAAAACCTGGAAACACGATGAATACCGTAAAATCGGACATACGCCGTCGTAGTAAAACCGCGGGCTGTTTTGGGTTTGATAATTAATAACTATGATAAACTTTGATTTAAAAGTTGTTCTTCTGGGAAAATGATTTTTATTATTAACATGAAACTATATCCAAAAATCATGGTTAAACTCAAAGTGGAAGTATGTTTTTCAAAATGGTCATCAAGACGTCGTTCTTTCGACTGAAATGACTACCTCTTAAAATATTGACTTGTAACCTGTATTTCTGAATATAAACTTATAATTTTTCTGTTTAGTTTCATAAATTTCAGTTCATTATGAAACCATGGCAACTTGAATCACTCAAAACGGATTTAAAACGAAGAAGTTATGGGTAAAACAAGATTGGATAATTTTGCTTGTTGTAGCTACGTGAAATTTGTAACAAATCTATACAAATCATAACTTAACTAACTTATATTGTAATATACATGTATTCTAACATTTATTATGTAATCTTGGAATACCATAGACACGTATACAATATTTTGACATATCATATCGACCCATCTATATATATTATTTGGGAACAACCATAGACACTCTATATGCAGTAATGCTTGAGTTAGCTTTACAGGGTTGAGGTTGATTTCAAAATAATATATATACATTGAGTTGTGATCTAGCCTGAGACTTGTATACACTGGGTCGTGGATTGATTCGAGATAATATATATTGATTTATTTCTGTACATCTAACTGTGGACAACTAGTTGTAGATTGCTAACGTTAGACTGCTAACTTAACAAACTTAAATCGTCAAAACGTAATAAAAAATGTTGTGAATATATTTCGATCATACCTTGATATATATGTATACATTTGTTATAGGTTCGTGAATCAACCCGTGGCCAAGTCTTACTTCCCGACGAAGTAAAAAATTTGTGAAAGTGAGTATAGTCCCACTTTTAAAATCTATTATTTTTGGGATGAGAATACATGCAGTTTTATAAATATTTTACAAAATAGACACAAGTGATCAAAATTACATTCTATGTTGAATTATCGAACCGAATATGCCCCTTTTTTAGCTTGGTAGCCTAAGAATTGGTGTTTATGATAATTGCCACCAATTGACGTGAATCCTAAAGATAGATCTATTTAGCCCAACAAGCCTCATCTGATTTTCGGATGCTTTAGTACTTCGATTTATCATGCTCGATGTGAGTCCCGGAATGATGGGGATATTCTATATGCATCCTGTTAAGGTCGGTTACCAGGTGTTCATCATATGAATGATTTTTATGCAGATTACATGTTATTGAGAAATGGAAATGAAAATCTTGTGGTCTATTATTACGATTTGATAAATATATAGGCAAAACCTATAACTCACCAACTTTTTTGTTGACGTTTAAAGCATGTTTATTCTCAGGTGATTATTAAGAGCTTCCGCTGTTGCATGCTAATTTATGGACAAGAGTTGGAGTCAGCATGCTTGTATAATATTGTTTAAAAACTGCATTCGAAGACATATATTGTTGTGAAATATTATTGTAAACCATTATGTAATGGTCGTGTGAAAATGCTACATTTCAGATTATCATTTTTGATAATTGTCATAATATTTTAAAGGTTATGGTTTTTTTTAAAATCGAATGCAGTCTTTGAAAAACGTCTCATATAGAGGTCAAAACCTCGCAACGAAATCAATTAATATGGAACGTTTATAATCAATATGAACGGGACATTTCAGTTGGTATCAGAGCGTTAGTCTTAGAGAACCAGAAATTTGCATTAGTATGTCTTACTGAGTTTGTTAGGATGCATTAGTGAGTCTGGACTTCGACCGTGTTTTCTTTAAAAACGATTGCTTAACACTTTTAGTTAGAAACTATATATTATTAACATGTAAATATTATGTGATATATTAATCTCTTAACGTGTTTGATATTGTGTGATAGATGTCTACCTCTAGTACAAATCCCATCGACTCACCTAATAATAATGAAGAGTCGTATATATTTTGGGAAGATTCACAAATTCCCGAGGAAGAGCTGGAAGAGGAGGAACCGGAAGAAGAGGAACCGGAAGAAGAAGAGGTTTCAGAGGATGAAATATTAATAACTACAGAAAAACGGTTAAATAAAAGAAAATCCTCAACCAATGGACCAAAGTTAAAAATGGTCAATGGTGTTTCCGCCAAGGAAGCAAAATATTGGGAAAATTACCAGTTTTCTGATGAATCGGATCCCGATGAGGATTCCGATGATGTTATAGAAATTACCTCGACCCAATTTGAAAAAGCAAAAGAAAACAATAAGGGAAAAGGCATCAAAATAGAAAAACCCGAGCCCAAAACCGATGAACTTTATGTTAAAATGAAGTACCCTGATGGGGTGTACCGTAAGCACCCGTATTTCTTAAACTTTCACTATAACCGGGGAACATCTAAGCCACCAGGTTTTTCTAGACCATTTAAGAAAAGAACGGCTCGTATTAGGGGAGTAATAATGCTAAAAAGAACATATATTTCATAGCATTATCCTTCAAGAAAGACAAGCTTTTGGTTGCAATTGTTCTATTTACAAGTGATATTCGTTTAAATAATAAAAGGTGAAAACAAAAGACAGATTCGACAATTTGAAGACACAAATGACCAAAAAGCTAAAAAGTACAAAGTACAATCAAAGTGGTTCAAATTATTGATGAGAAACGTCTAAAAGTTACAAGAATACGAGTCGCAAAACGCAAAGTACAAGATATTAAATTGTACGCAAGGACGTTCGAAATTCCGGAACCGGGACCAGAGTCAACTCTCAACGCGCGACGCAACGGGCATAAAATTACAAGTCAACGGAGTACAAGAATATAATATAATATAATATATATATAATTATATAAAATTATAAAATTATATATATTATATTATATATTAAATATATACGAGCAGCCCACGTTTAAAATTCAATGTGACCAGGAAATGACGGCCGTGCGATTGCATGGCCTGGAGGAAGAAAATCCATGCGATCGCATGGCACCCAGCCACTTGTCACATCTATAAATTGAAGCGTTTTTCGGACGAATTTTACATATAATAATTCAATCTCTCACTCTCTACGATATATATATATATATATATATATATATATATATATATATATATATATATATATATATATATATATATATATATATATATATAATTTTAATTTTAATTTAAGATTAATAATAATAAGGTTATGTTAGCGAATGTTGTAAGTGTGTAAGTCGAAATTCTGTCCGTGTAAAGCTACGCTATTATTAATCATTGTAAGTTATGTTCAACCTTTTTAAATTAATGTCTCCTAGCTAAGTTATTATTATGCTTATTTAAATTGAAGTAATCGTGATGTTGGGCTAAAATATTAAAGACGGGGTTATTGGGCTTTGTACCATAATTGGGGTTTGGACAAAAGAACGATACTTGTGGAAATTAGACTATGGGCTATTAATGGGCTTTATATTAACTAAATGATACCTCGTTAATTTAATATATAGACTTATAATTTGACGTATTTATATATAACCACATACGCTTGACTGGGTACAGTGGGCGGGATATCTATAAATACCAATAATTATTCATTTGACCGGACACGGGGATGGATTAATAATCAATAGACTCATTGAAACAGGGGTGAATTACATACAAGGGTAATTGGTGTAATTGTTAACAAAGTAGTAAAACCTTGGACTACACGCAGTCGATAACCTGGTGTATTCATTAAACAAAGTATTAAGACCTTGTTACAGTTCGAATCCCCAATTAGTTGGAATATTTAACTTCGGATATAAAGATAATTTGACGAGGACACTCGCACTTTATATTTATGACTGATGGACTGTTATGGACAAAAACCAGATGGACATATCGAATAATCCAGGACAAAGGACAATTAACCCATGGTAATAAACTAAAATCAACACGTCAAACATCATGATTTCGGAAGTTTAAATAAGCATAATTTCTTTATTTCATATTTTATCGCACTTTTATTTACTGTCATTTTATTTATTGCACTTTTAATTATCGTACTTTTTAATTATCGCAATTTTATTTATCGCACTTTAATTATTGTCATTTACTTTACGCTTTAAATTAAGTTATATTTATTTTTAATATTTTACATTAGGTTTTAACTGCGACTAAAGTTCTAAAATCGACAAACCGGTCATTAAACGGTAAAAACCTCCTTTTATAATAATAATACTATATATATATATATATATATATATATATATATATATATATATATATATATATATATATATATATATATATATATATATATATTTATATACAAATATAGTTTTAAAAATATAGCGTTAAACTTGGCCAGTTCCCTGTGGACGAACCGGACTTACTAAAAACTACACTACTGTACGATTAGGTACACTGCCTATAAGTGTTGTAGCAATATTTAGGTATATCCACTTTATAAATAAATAAATAACTTGTGTAAAATTGTATCGTATTTAATAGTATTTCGTAGCAAAAATATAACTATTTCGTATACACCTCTACGCACATCAGGGAGCACCATATATCCCTAGGAAATTAGTGAAACGAACCAAGTCCGAAGAAGAAGAAACGAGTGAGTCGGAATAAAGAGTTGTAATCATGTTGTGTAATATATGTATTGTAGTGTGTTTGTATTTTTATGTTATATGTAAAAATTGCTTGTATTGTTTGTTAATTTTCTTTTACGAATCTAATCCTTGTTTATTTTACAGTATAAAAACAAAAATGGACGTTAAGGATAGACAACCAAAAATTTTAGAAGACCTACCAGGGGATATGATTGATGAAATCTTGTCTAGAGTCGGGCAGAATTCATCAGCACAATTATTTACGACGAAATTAGTTTGTCGAACGTTTGAAAGACATTCCAAGAATGCATTAGTTTATAAAAGGCTTTCCTTTGAAAGATGGGGTATATCACATTGGGGAGACTTTAAGTTACGCCAAGTTTTCTTTAAGGCATTTAGTGCGGGAAACCCAGATGCAATTTTACGCTACGGGTTAAGAACCTATTTTGACTCAACATACCCCAACATAGGACTCTGTTCTTTAGAAAGAGCTTCTAACATGCAACATAAAGAAGCATATTATGCTTACGGGTTAATAATGTTCGCTTCTCACCAAATTGAGAAAAAGAACATTGGGTTGCAACTTTTAAATAAAACATTCCCACAAGTGACGGACTCGGTAGTTGAGGTGAGAAACAAGGTTTTTAGATTGTTACGGGGCTGTTGGGCATTACGTAACCCTCATCCTTTTGACGACATTACAACATGCTGCCTAGCCAACGGTCATAATGGTTATTTTCCACAAGACCAAGGATGGGAAATAATACTTGTAAAACCCAAATGCATGACTTGTTTCTGGACTTATGAATTACGTGTTTTTATTTATTTTGTTAAACGACTTGCGTATTTACTAGGATTGCCTTTATAGCTGCCGTGTAGGAAAGTTATTATGTGCTATATTTCATCCTATATGTATAATAGTGGTATTGTATGTTTGTAAAATATTGTATAAAAGTTTGAACGCGAAATATTATTGTAATAAGTTTTTCATATAGAATCGTAGTAATTGAATTGTATAGTAGCTACTAAGTATGAACTTAACGGGTAGGTACTACCCGAATTAAAACTATAAAATGCTAATATGAAGAAAAATCTTTTGTAAATAAGTTCATATTATGCTACGAAATACTATTGACTACTCTTAATATTCTATATGATTAACTTAATTCTTTTGGCTATTTTTGAAGGAAATGGCACCGACTACTCGTCAGAACTTGAACATGAGCGAGGAAGACTTCTGTATTTTTCTTGCTGCCAACATAGCCGCAGTACAGGCTGCAAATGCAAAACAACAATAATAACTCTGAATCTAGCAATGCAACTAACGCCACAAGAAATCGTGTAGGATGCTCCAACAAAGAATTCATTGCCTGCAAACCTTTGAAATTTGATGGAACCGAAGGACCAATCGAATTGAAACGGTGGACCGAGAAGGTCGAATCAGTGTTTGCCATAAGTAAATGTACTGAAGAAGATAGGGTGAAGTACGCCACGCATACCTTCACAGGTACTGCGTTAACATGGTGGAATACCTATCTAGAACAAGTGGGACAAGATGCTGCTTACGCACTACCGTGGTCAGCATTCAAGCACTTGATGAACGAGCAGTACCGTCCTAGAAATGAGATCAATAAACTCAAGGTAGAGCTTAGAGGATTACAGGCGCAAGGTTTCGATATCACCACGTACGAACGACGATTCACAGAGTTGTGCCTATTGTGTCCCAGAACGTTCGAAGAAGAAGAAGAGAAGATCGACGCATTTGTAAAAGGGTTACCGGAAAGGATTCAAGAAGATGTGAGTTCACACGAGCCCGCCTCCATACAAAAGGCAAGTCGAATGGCTCACAAACTAGTGAACCAGATCGAAGGAAGGATTAAAGAGCAGGCAGCCAAAGAGGTTAACATGAAACAAGTCAAGAGAAAGTGAGAAGAAACCAGTGACAAAAGTCACCAATACAACAACAACAATCACAACCATAATCGCAATAACTATCCCAACAACCGCAACATCAATTGCAATAACAACAATCGAAATCCCAACAACAACTTCAACAAACGTCCCAACAACAACTACAATAACCGTCCCTACAACAATAACAACAACAACAATCCCAACAACAATCTCAATAACAACAATGGCGACAACAATCAGAAAACTCCATGCTATAGGTGTGATGGATATCATCCGGATAAATACTGTAAGGTTGTATGTACCAAATGTAAAAGACCGGGTCATGGTGTGACGAAGTGTGAAACTTTTGGACCAACGATTAGAGGAACAAATACCTCCCACATTGTTTGTTTCGGATGCGGAAAGAAGGGCTACTTCAGAACTACGTGCCCAAACCAGGGAAATAATAATTGGAAAAGCCGTGGGAGAGTTTTTAACATTAATGCGAAAGAAGCGCAGGAAGACCCGGAGCTTGTTACGGGTACGTTTCTTATAGATGAAAAACCTGCTTATGTTTTATTTGATTCGGGCACGGATAGAAGCTATATGAGTAGAGATTTTTGTTCTAAATTAAGTGGTCCATTGACACCTTTGAATAATAAATTTTTACTCGAATTAGCAAACGGTAAATTAATCTAGGCAGATAAAATATGTCGAAATCGAGAAATTAAACTGGTTAGCGAAACATTTAAGTTTGACTTGATACCAGTAGAGTTAGGGAGTTTTGATGTGATAATCGGTATGGACTGGTTGAAAGAAGTGAAAGCAGAGATCGTTTGTTACAAAAATGCAATTCGCATTATACGAGAAAAAGGAAAACCCTTAATGGTGTACGGAGAAAAGAACAACGCGAAGCTAAATCTTATTAGTAATTTGAAGGCGCAAAAGCTAATAAGAAAAGGTTGCTATGCTGTTCTAGCACACGTCGAGAAAGTCAATTCCAAAGAAAAGAACATCAATGATGTTCCCGTCGCAAAAGAATTTCCCGATGCATTTCCGAAAGAATTACCGGGACTACCTCCACATCGATCCGTTGAATTTCAAATAGACCTTGTACCAGGAGCTGCACCAATAGCTCGTGCTCCATACAGACTCACACCCAGTGAAATGAAGGAACTCCAAAGCCAACTACAAGAACTTTTAGAACGTGGTTTCATACGACCAAGTACATCACCATGGGGAGCTCCTGTTTTGTTTGTTAAAAAGAAGGATGGTACATTCAGATTGCGTATCGACTACCGAGAGTTGAACAAACTTACCATCAAGAACCGTTATCCACTACCGAGAATCATTGACTTATTTGATCAACTCCAAGGCTTGTCGGTTTATTCGAAGATCGATTTATGTTCCGGGTATCATCAAATGCGGGTGAAGGAGGATGATATTCCAAAGACTGCTTTCAGAACGCGTTACGGTCATTACAAGTTTATGGTTATGCCATTTGGATTGACTAACGCACCAGCTGTGTTCATGGACCTCATGAACCGAGTGTGTGGGCCATATCTTGACAAGTTTGTCATTGTTTTCATCGATGACATACTCATTTACTCAAAGAATGATCAAGAGCACGAAGAACCTATGAGAAAAGTGCTAGATATATTGAGGAAGGAACAACTGTACGCAAAATTTTCAAAGTGTGCATTTTGGTTGGAAGAAGTTCAATTCCTCGGTCACATAGTAAACAAAGAAGGTATTCAAGTAGATCCGGCAAAGATTGAAACCGTTGAAAAGTGGAAAACCCCGAAAACCCCGAAGCATATACGCCAATTTTTAGGACTGGCTGGTTACTACAGAAGGTTCATCCAAGATTTTTCCAAAATAGCAAAACCCTTGATTGCATTAACGTATAAAGGGAAGAAATTTGAATGGAAGGATGAGTAGGAGAAAGCATTTCAATTGTTGAAGAAAAAGTTAACTACGACACCTATATTGTCATTGCCTGAAGGGAATGATGATTTTGTGATATATTGTGACGCCTCAAAGCAAGGCCTCGGTTGTGTATTAATGCAACGAACGAAGGTAATTGCCTATGCGTCCAGACAATTGAAGATTCACGAGCAAAATTATACGACTCACGATTTGGAATTAGGTGCTGTTGTTTTTGCATTAAAGACTTGGAGGCACTACTTATATAGGGTCGAAAGTATTATATATACCGACCACAAAATTCTCCAATATATATTTAATCAGAAACAACTGAACATGAGGCAGCGTAGGTGGATTGAATTGTTAAATGATTACGATTTTAAGATTCGTTACCACCCGGGGAAGGCAAATGTGGTAGCCGACGCCTTGAGCAGAAAGGATAGAGAACCTATACGAGTAAAAGCTATGAATATAATTATTCATACTAACCTTACTACTCAAATAAAAAAGGCGCAACAGGGAGTTTTAAAAGAGGGAAATTTGAAGAATGAATTACCCAAAGGATCGGAGAAACATCTTAATATTAGGGAAGACAGAACCAGGTATAGGGCTGAAAGAATTTGGGTACCAAAGTTTGGAGATGTGAGAGAAATGGTACTTAAGGAAGCACATAAAACTAGATACTCAATACATCCCGGAGCGGGAAAGATGTACAAAGATCTCAAGAAACACTTTTGGTGGCCGGGTATGAAAGCCGATATTGCTAGATATGTGGGAGAATGTTTGACGTGTTCTAAGTTCAAAGCTGAACATCAGAAACCATCAGGTCTACTTCAACAACCCGAAATCCCAGAATGGAAATGGAAAAACATTACCATGGATTTCATTACTAAATTGCCAAGGACTACAAGTGGTTATGATACTATTTAGGTAGTAGTTGATCGTCTCACCAAGTCAGCACACTTTCTGCCAATGAGAGAAGATGATAAAATGGAGAAGTTGGCACGATTATACTTGAAGGAAGTTATCTACAGACATGGAATACTAGTCTCTATTATCTCTGATAGGGATGGTAGATTTGTTGCAAGGTTTTGGCAGACATTACAACAAGCATTGGGAACTCGTCTAGACATGAGTACTGCCTATCATCCATAAACTGATGGGCAGAGTGAAAGGATGATACAGACGCTTGAAGATATGCTACGATCATGTGTTATTGATTTTGGAAATAGTTGGGATCGACATCTACCATTAGCAGAGTTTTCCTACAACAACAGTTAGCACTTGAGTATTGAGATGGAACCGTTTGAGGCACTTTATGATAGAAAGTACAGGTCTCCAATTTGTTGAATTGAAGTGGGGGATAGACAGATTACGGGTCCAGAAATCATCCAAGAAACCATAGAGAAAATCATCCAAATTCAACAACGGTTGAAAATCGCCCAAAGTCGACAAAAGAGCTACGCGGACATTAAAAGAAAAGATATAGAATTTGAAATTCGAGAGATGGTCATGCTTAAGGTTACACCTTGAAAAGGCGTTGTTCGATTTGGTAAACGGGGGAAACTGAATCCAAGGTACATTGGACCATTCAAGATTATAAATCGTGTCGGACCAGTAGCTTACCGACTTGACTTACCTCAACAACTCGCCGGGGTACATAATACTTTTCATGTCTCGAATCTGAAGAAATGTTTTGCTAAAGAAGATCTCACTATTTAGTTAGACGAAATCCAAATCAATGAAAAACTTCAATTCATCGAAGAACCCGTTGAAATAATGGATCGTGAGGTTAAAAGACTTAAGGAAAATAAAATACCAATCGTTAAGGTTCGAAAGAATGCTCGTAGAGGACCCCGAGTTCACCTGGGAGTGTGAAGATCAAATGAAACTGAAATACCCGCATCTATTTCCAGAAGATGCGTCAACACCTCCAACTGCTTAAAAATTTCGGGATGAAATTTATTTAACGGATAGATACTGTAGTGACCCGTACTTTTCCATGATTATATATATTAAATGAAAACTATATTTGCATGATTGAATGTTTCCAACATGTTAAGCAATCAAACTTGTTAAGACTTGATTAATTGAAATAGGTTTCATGTAGACAATTGACCACCCAAATTGACCGGCGATTCACGAACGTTAAAACTTGTAAAAACTATATGATGATATATATATATATGGATATATATATATAGTTAACATGATATTATGATAAGTAAGTATCTCATTAGGTATATTAACAATGAGTTATATACATAAAAATGAGACTACTAAGTTAAGAAACTCGAAACGATATATATATAACGATTATCGTTATAACAACGTCTTACTAAATACATATGTATCATATTAAGATATTGTTACACTATATTTAACATGATAAAATTATAATTATATATATCATTAAGTATGTTAACAATGAACTACATATGTAAAACAAGACTACTAACTTAAGAATTTCGAAACGAGACATATATGTAACGATTATCGTTGTAACGACATTTTAATGTATATAAATCATATTAAGATATATTCATACATCATAATATCATAATAATGTAATAATTTAACATCTCATTAGATATAATAAATAATGGATTAACAACATTAAATGTGAAGGTATTTCATATGCCCGAGAGACATAATTGATTAATGTGGCCAATATGTTATGATCCAAGTCGGGTCATACCCAATAACAAGCCGACAACACTTTAAAAGTATTTGTTTTAATGAATGGATCTTTAAAATAAATACTAGACACTTTGACTTTAGAAATTGGTTTTCTAAAGATAACATGCTTGAATAATTATTTGGATAATTATAAATGTAAGTGTGATAATTTTATAAAATGGTTATAAAATTAAGTATATGTGCAAGTAACAAATGGACAACTTGTAAGTGGCTTATAAGTTTTATAATTTACAAGTAAATAAATATATTTACTTATCTTTATAATGGGTTTTATAAAGAATTATGTGTAAGTATCAAATGGGATTTTCCTCCACAAATTAATCTTGTTAATTTGAATAATAAAGGAAAAATAAAATATTTTCTAACCAATGGTGGGGGTGGCGGTTTTAAGGCTCCAAGACAAGCCACCCCATGCATTGTCTTGGTTGTTTAAACTCTCCATTTGATACTACACCTTTTGCACATTCTCACACACTTCATTACTTGCAAATTTGAAAAACCAAAAACTCCTCCCTCCTCCATTTCTTGGCCGAATTCAAGGGAGAACAAAAGGGGTTCTTCAAGTTTGATTTCAAGCTTATTTGGTGTCAAAAATCCTAACTACATACAAGGGTGTTGTTAGATTAAGGCTTGTGGGTATTATCTCTTGAGGTTTCAAGTTAGAAGCTTGCTATTCATCATCTTCATCTTCATCTTGCTTCTACCTCCATTTTAGGAGAAGGTATAACTCCTAACTAGCTCTATTTACATTTTAGTATATTTTCAAGACTAGATCTATAAATGGAATTCATGTTGAAAAGGTTAAACTATACATGCATAAACTTTAAAATGCTTCCGCTTGTTACATACACACATACACGAATTTATATACTACAAAATGGGTTTTGTGACTTTGTTTATGTGATGAATTCCATCAATGGTACCTAGAGCCAAATTCTTGTTAATATGCTTCTTGTTTTTGGCTAGTAAACTCATTTATTTTACAATCTACCAACATGCATGAAAGTAGAATGTAAAAATCTTGAGTTTTGGTGGGTCTTTGGTTTTGGCCGAAATTTTGAACCCAAAAATGGGTTTTGGGACTTCAAGTTTGGCCAAGTTTGTTGTTATGTTGTTGTTCACAATCGAGCCTAGACCATGTGGTTGAATGTTTGAATGATTTGGTTATTATTCATGGTTGTAATATTCATTCATTTGGTTTGTATAAATTTGTAATAAGTTATAAGTAATCTTGTAATTTTTCATGTAATTTATTCTATTTGTTTGTAAAAAATAGAATAGGTTGTTATTTCATTTTCTAGAAAATTGTATTAGGATATAATTTTGTAAAATGAAGATGAAGATTACAAGATGGAGCATTTGAAGATTACAAGATTAAGTGGGAGATTTGTTTAAAAATCTCTTACTTTGGTTAACCCTCTTAGGTGACATTTGTTTTTGGCTAAACAAATGTCCACCAAAATGGCTCTTGATTGTGAACACTTTGTTATGCATGTTTGTGTATGTTTGTATGTTTGGTTGCTACAAGATTATCACATGTTTACAACTTGCATAATACATTATAAATGGTTATAATAAAACATAACAAAATGACACTAATAATTGGTTATTAGACTTAAATAAAATGGTTTATTTAAAAGGTAATGAAATGGTTTATAACTAGTAATTGGTTTACTAAAAAGGACATGAAAATGAGTTTTTCATAAAGATACTACACACCAAATGCATGTTGGTGTATAGCACTTTGTTTTCTAAACTAGAATGTAGAAAACCTAAAATCCCTTTACTAAAACAAGGTAAACAAGTTAAACGTCATCCTTTTGTGGAAACACTTAGACATATTAGGAATCTCTTGATGGGATAAAGGTCACCTAACCGTCATGAGTGAACTAATATCAATAAGGTACACTTCGCATACATGTGGGATAAAGGTCACCTAACCACTTGTATGTTAAGTCTACATGTTCACACAAGTAGGACGACTTGATTTGGGAATCATGAACTTAGGGTCACCGAAGCATGAGGAACAAATAGGCGTTGATGGGATTAATATGCCATGCAAAAGGATTGCATGATCCCATAACTTAGAAGTTGCAAAAGGATTGCAATTGTCATTATGACTACCTAGCTAAATCAAATGACGGGATAAAGGTCACCTAACCGTAATTTGATTTACCGTTGGATTCTAATATTTAATAAAACAAATTAAAAGGGTATTGTTTATTAAATTTAAAATCGATACTTAAAAGGACTTTGTTGAATTTTGTAGATGGCCGCTAATAACAACAACATGCAAAACGCACCACTTAACATGAACAACCTATCGTTACGGTCTCTCCTCGAGAAAGACAAACTCAATCATACCAACTTTATGGATTGGTTCCGTAATCTTCGGATTGTACTCAAACAAGAGGATAAAGCGTATGTACTTGAGGACCCCATTCCCGATCAACCGGATGAGAATGATGTGGAGGCAATGGCCTTTTACGATAAGTATTGCCACGACTCCCTTCAAGTCTCATGCTTAATGCTTGGGACTATGATACCCGAACTCCAAAAGGATTTCGAGCATCATAGTGCATACGACATGATAACGCAATTGAAGGAGATGTTCCTTCAACAAGCGCGTGGCGAGCGCTTCGAAACGGTTCGGGCGCTACATGCTTGTCGTATGGACGATACCCAATCGGTTTCATCTTATGTACTTAAGATGAAAAGCCTTATTGATCGTGCTAACCGTCTTAACCTAAACATATCTAATGAGTTAGCCACCGATCTTATCCTTAACTCCCTATCAAAAAGGTTTGATCAATTTGTAATTAATTACAATATGAATGGGATGGATAAGAGCATAGGTGAGCTTCACGGTATGCTTAGAACGGCGGAAACTAGCATGGGTAAAAGGGCTTTACCCGTGTTAGCAATCGATCAAGGTGGATCCAAAGGTAACACCTCTAAGCCAAAGGTGGCTAAGAGAAAAGGACCCGCCTATCAAGGCAAAGGGAAGGGGAAGATGGTTAACCCAACCATCAACAAGGCTAAGAAGCAAAAGGTAGCCGAGAAGGCAAACCCCAAGGAAGACCCATGTTTCGGTTGCGGTGAGATGGGTCATTGGAAACGAAACTGTCCGGTCTACCTTAAAGAGTTGAAGGACAAGAGGGATGCAGGGCAAACCTCAGGTAATATATATATGGTATATATAGAGCTTAATATTACTTCTTCTAATACATGGGTATTAGACACGGGATGTGGAACTCATATTTGCAATTCTTTGCAGGGGTTCAAAAGAAGTGATCATATGGCGGGAACATCAAGTCTCTATATGGGCAATGGTGCAAAGGTGCATGTTAAAGCTCAAGGAGATTTTGTTTTGAAGCTTCCAAGCGGATTGGAACTTATTTTAGAAAATGTTTTGTATGCCCCGGATTTGTGTAGAAACATTATTTCTATTTCTCGCTTAAAACAATGTGGTTACGTTGTTAATTTTATTGATGATGATATTCATGGTTCTA